>NC_022017.1:886711-895591 GCF_000317375.1 Microtus ochrogaster
TGTGAGCCACCATGTGGTTGCTGGGAATTGAACTCAGGACCTTTGGAAGAGCAGGCAATGCTCTTAACCACTGAGCCATCTCTCCAGCCCCCCAGTGTGTTTTCGGTATCAGCTACTGTTCACCTGCTGCTTACCAAGTTCTTTAGTCTCTGAGAGGCAAAAACAATGCTCCTGGTTCCACTGATCTTACATTATAGTGACTAGAATCTACTGGGTAGAGATGAAAATCCATAAGAGATATAAAGGAAAAAGACAAATCAGCGGGGGCTGGAGAGATGGCTTGGCTGCTTCTCTAGAGGTCCTGAGTTCAATTCCCAGGAAACACATGGTAGCTCATAACCATCTGTAATGAGATCTGGTGCCCTCTTCTGGCCTGCAGGCAGAATGCTGTATACATTATAACACTGTATACATAATAATAAATAAATCTTAAAAAAAAAAAGGCAAAACAGCAAGGGGGTAGAGAAAACCTGTAGGTGGAGGGAGGGCAAACTGGAAAGGAGTCAGAAGCGCTGAGGAATGCCTGTCCCATGTGTCCCAGACCTTCGACTGTGGGGCATTCAGGACCTTTCTCTTCACCTTCAGGTCACCATCCTTAATGGCTCAGATATCCACTCCCTCTACAATGTCTCAGGAGAACAGGTGAGGACACCCTTGCCTCCACCAAGCTGTGGACCAATAGTGTCAAACTCCCCACCTCTCTGGAGCCCCTAAACGTCTGCTCATAGGTCCTCGTTATCCTTCTACCGACTGAACCTTGTTCTTTGTCCCCACAGATGGCCTCCTATTTCGGCTACGCTGTGGCCGCCACTGATACCAATGGGGATGGGTGAGTGCTGGGAAGGAGGGCAGTGCAGGCAGAGTGCTCCTTGAGGGTGTTTTCTATTCACAGAAGGGAGCCTGGGGATCCAGAATGCCTGGGATTTCCTGGATGGGGCAGTAAATGGTGGCAGGACAAGGTTATCAGGATGCTTGGGTCTGCCATTTTCCTCAGGCTAGATGACCTGCTGGTAGGGGCACCCTTGCTCATGGAACGGACAGCTGACGGGAGGCCTCAGGAGGTGGGCAGGGTTTACATCTACCTGCAGCACCCAACTGGCATCGAGCCCACACCCACCCTCACCCTCACTGGCCAAGATGAGTTTGGCCGATTTGGAAGCTCCTTGACACCTCTGGGGGACCTGGACCAAGATGGCTACAATGGTAAGCATCATGGCCCAGGGGGCTAAGGCGGGGAGTGGGGGGTGGAGGATGGGGGGTGGGGAACTTAGGGGGAGGGTTTCTGTCAACTAAACTAACTACCCAGGCCCCCTTGACTTCCCATGGGTATTGGAGTTTAAAGAGATTTAGAGCAGGAATTGACAGGTAGGTGTGTAGGGAGTGATATCCGGAGATTTTGTGGTAGGGATTTGGAGCCCTGGCCTCCTGACTTGACGACAAATGTGTGTTATGTCTTGCAGATGTCGCCATTGGAGCTCCATTTGGTGGGGAGACCCAGCAGGGAGTCGTGTTTATATTCCCCGGAGGCCCAGGTGGACTGAGCACTAGGCCTTCCCAGGTTCTGCAGCCCCTGTGGGCAGCTGACCATACGCCAGACTTCTTTGGTTCCGCCCTTCGAGGAGGCCAGGATCTGGACGGCAATGGATACCCTGGTAAGTTGTAGCCACTGCCCCTTCGTCTTAGAAGGTGCATTTCTAGGCAGCTGCCACCAGATGGTGCAGTCCCCTAGCTCAGGCTTCCTTGAGTCATGAAATTAGAAAGTTTAGGAAAAAAGGGTCCTAATTTGGGGCTTGCTGTGAAGGGTTGTATTTTGACTTTTTGCAGATCTAATCGTTGGGTCGTTCGGTGTGGACAAGGCTCTGGTGTACAGGTACGGACTCAGGGAGACTGAGGCAGCCTGGGGAACTGGAAATGCCCCTTTAGAACAAGGACTGGGGACGTCAGTGCAGAGGCAACTGGTGTCCTGGGGCTGGTGCCAGCTCTCAGAGGAGTCTTTTTTTTTTCTTTTTTTTTTTTTTTTTTTTTTTTTTGAGACAGGGTTTCTCTGTAGCTTTGGAGCCTGTCCTGGAATTAGCTCTGTAGACCAGGCTGGCCTTGAACTCACAGAGATCCGCCTGCCTTTGCCTCTCCCCCCCCCCTTGCTGAGGTTAAAGGCATGGGCCACCACTGCCCAGCACCTCAAAGGAGTCTTAACTCTGTTTAACACACATTCACTCTCTACAGGGGGCGGCCTATCGTGTCTGTCAGCTCATCTCTCACCATCTTTCCCTCCATGTTCAACCCAGAGGAGCGCAGTTGCAGCCTGGAAGGAAACCCTGTGTCCTGGTGAGCTGAGCCAGAACCCTGTTAGTGGGCAGGGGGCCATGTCTGCCCCAGGAAAGAACAAATGGGGGTGACCTAGTCGGGAGGGTCCAATTCCAGTTACACTCAGTGCTTTCTCTTCTGTCGTTCTCCAGCATCAACCTTAGCTTCTGCCTCAATGCCTCTGGAAAACACGTCCCCGACTCTATAGGTGAGGAGACAGGCCGTGGTGTGGGGTGCCAGGGCTGAGTCCGGCAGCTAGGATGGACAGACTCACACTGCATTTCCTGGCCACAGGTTTCGAGGTTGAACTCCAGCTGGACTGGCAGAAGCAGAAGGGAGGGATCCGACGGGCGCTCTTCCTGGCTTCCAAGCAGGCCATCCTTACCCAGACCCTGCTTATCCAGAATGGGGCTCGGGAAGACTGCAGGGAGATGAAGATCTACCTCAGGGTATGGGCTGAGAGTGCAGTTGGTGCCTGGACCTACAGAGCAATGGGGATTGTCAGATATGGGTCTTGAGAAGATTAAAAAAAGAAGCGAGACAAAGAAACAGGGCCACTGAAGCCTCAGAGTCCCTGATCTCGTGTACTCTCTACCCTGGTCCTAGAACGAGTCAGAATTCCGAGACAAACTCTCCCCAATTCACATTGCCCTCAACTTCTCCTTGGACCCCAAAGCCCCCATGGACAGCCATGGCCTGCGGCCAGTCCTACACTACCAGAGCAAGAGTCGGATAGAGGACAAGGTAAGGAAGGAACTTGGGAGGACAGGCCTGGCACCTGAGGCAGGGCCCTGGGAAAGGGGTCGGAGGACCCTTCTCAAAGCTGTCCTGCTCCCCAGGCCCAGATCTTGCTGGACTGTGGTGAGGACAACATCTGTGTGCCTGACCTGCAGCTGGCTGTGTATGGGTGAGTGGGGCTGTCACGTGACCAATGTCACGTGACCAAGGGTCGGGGACAGCTTAGCTGGGAGTCTGCGAGCATCTCTGGCTGTCAGCTCTGTCCGTTTCTCTGACTCTAGACAGAGTAAGCACAATGCTATA
Organism: Microtus ochrogaster; assembly: GCF_000317375.1. Lineage (NCBI taxonomy): Eukaryota > Metazoa > Chordata > Mammalia > Rodentia > Cricetidae > Microtus > Microtus ochrogaster. The sequence goes on from NC_022017.1 coordinate 890,057, forward strand.
CGTGCAGCTCCTCATGCTCGCCAGAGCGAGGGCTCAGTCAGCAGGGCCACTCCTGCTGTGTGCTACCATGCCTGATTGCCTTGGTTCGTGGATTCATTCTTCAGTGTCCTTACCCTGTCTCCCTCCAGGGAGAAGAAACAAGTGTACCTGGGTGATAAGAACTCACTGAACCTGACATTCCATGCCCAGAATCTGGGTGAGGGTGGCGCCTATGAGGCTGAGCTTTGGGTCACAGCCCCTCTGGAGGCCGAGTACTCAGGACTTGTCAGACACCCAGGGGTGAGAAGGGACTCTCAGGTGGGGTGCAGAGGTGGTCCCCTCCAGAGGGGTGCCAAAGCCTGATTGGCCTGTGCCCACCTATCCCCAGAACTTCTCCAGCCTGAGCTGTGACTACTTTGCTGTGAACCAGAGCCGCCAGCTGGTGTGTGACCTGGGCAACCCCATGAAGGCAGGTGCCAGTGTAAGTCAGGAATAGAAGAGGAAGGGTGGGAGCGAGCCCAGGATGGGGTCCTGCTGCCCCAGCATACAGCTGAGCACCCCATCTAACTGTCCCTTTTCCTCCCTGTTTCACAGCTTTGGGGTGGCCTTCGGTTCACTGTTCCTCATCTTCAAGACACAAAGAAAACCATCCAGTTCGACTTCCAGATTCTCAGGTAAGGAGTTCAGAGGGAAAAAAGGGAGAGTGGGGGCAGGTGGCAGACCCTGGTGCCTGGGGATTCTCATCAAACGACTTCACTCTTGCCTCCATCTCACAGCAAGAACCTGAACAATTCACAAAGCAATGTGGTCTCCTTCCCGCTCTCCGTGGAGGCTCAAGCCCAGGTCTCCCTTAATGGGTCAGTGCCCAAGCAGAATGGGGCCTTTAGAGGGAGGGGGGTGGATTTCTACGGAAGGACACTTGGATTCCTCTTGCCTGTTCTAAACCATATTCCTCCTCAGTGTCTCCAAGCCTGAAGCTGTGATCTTCCCAGTTAGTGACTGGGACCCCCAAGACCAGCCTCAGAAGGAGGGAGACTTGGGCCCTGCTGTCCACCATGTCTATGAGGTGAGGAGGTCAGGAGACAAGCTGGGGGTCAAACCACATGAGGGGACAAAAGAGGACCACTATAAGTGACAGCAGCTAGGACCTGGGTCAGTGGAGAAGAGGGGACAGCCTGGTGAGTACTGAGAGCTTCTGACAGATGGCCAGAAGAGGAACACACTAGTCACGGACTTACAAGGAGTCACATGGGGATTTCTGTGAGTTCCAGGCCAGCCTGGGTACAGAGTAAGACCTTGTCTCAAAAGTGGGCTTTATAGCTGCCTTCAGATGTCCCTTCAGTTCTCAGTCCTGATGCAGTGTGTATGGGTTGTGACCCAGGCCTGCATATCGAGCCAGCCTTCCCTTCAGAGAATTGTGTTGGAGGAGGGGCCACTTGTTTGTCTAAGCCTGACTAGCTTAGACCCGAAATAACCACACAGAACCTGTATTAATTAAATCACTGCTTTACACTTGAGAGGCAGAGGCAGGCAGATCTCTGTGAGTTCGAGGCTAGCCTGGTCTACAAGAGCTAATTCCAGGACAGGCTCCAAAGCTACAGAGAAACCCTATCTCGAAAAACCAAAATAAAAAAAAAAGTCACTGCTTGACCCATTAGCTTTTTTCCTGCTGTTTATCAAACCATATTGGTCTGAAAGCAATCCACAGGTTCTCATCTTCTGTGGAAACAAGAGAAGAACCTCTTTTCAAAAGCAACATAGCCTTAGACTCAAATTTTAAAGTCATGATACCTTTATAATATACATGCTGGTTTTGCTTAGCAGCCCGTATAATAAAATGTCTCTCTGTACTTAGCTCCTTCACAGTCAAAAAGTTCAGAGATAACACAATAATAGAGTTGTATTGTTCCCTCTCAGCTCATCAACCAGGGCCCCAGCTCCATCAGCCAGGGCGTACTGGAGCTTAGCTGTCCCCAGGCTCTGGAAGGCCAGCAGCTCCTCTACGTGACCAGGGTGACAGGACTCAGCAACTGTACCTCCAACTATTCCCCCAACTCACAAGGCCTGGAGGTAAGAACCTGGACATGGGCATGGGGTGGTGGACTGGGGTCTAGGAAAGGCTGCCTGGAGACTACTGGAAGTGGTGGGGAGATCTGGAAGGGAAAAAAAAGGCCTATATCCACTGCATTTCTGTCCTTTGTCCTGAAATAGCCTCCACTCTGTCCTGGTGTGCTCCTAGATCTGTGCCACCTTGTCCTTCTGTGAGGCTTCAGACCTGTCCTCTGGCCCTCTGAGACTGTGTTTACTTGTCAACAACCCTTAATGAAGTAAGGGTTACAGTGAACACTGTTAGACCTAGGAAAACCCCCACACCAAATGAAACTCACAAGGTCCTCTCACTCCTGGAGCTTGCATCTAACAAAGACTTGGTAAACAATAAGACATAAAAAGAAAAATAATTGGCTGATGAGAAGTAATGAAACCTGGCATGGTAGTCCCAGCACTTGGGAGGCAAGGCAGGAGGCTCAGGCATTCAGGGTTATTCTCAGCTGTATGCCTGAGGCCCTAAGAGAAAAAAGAAAATGGACGGAAAATAATTTAAAAAATGAAAAAAGCTAGCCAGGCGGTGGTAGTGCACACTTTTGATTCCAGCACTCAGGAGGCAGAGGCAAGCAGATCTCTGTGAGTTTGAGGCCAGCTGGTCTATAAGAGCTAGTTCCAGGACAGGCTCCAAAGTTACAGAGAAACCCTGTCTCGAAAAACCAAAAAGACAAAAGGAAAAAGCTACGCAGGCATGGTGGGCATGTCTGTCATCTCAGCACACCTCTAATCTCAATCACCAGCACTTAGAGGAGGCTGGAGCGGGAGGATAACCACAAAGTTAAGGCCAGTCCACTCTACATAGTGAGTTCCAGGACAGCCAAGGCCACATAGTGAGAACTCTTGAAGGAAAGAAAGAAAACAGACAAGTGGACCTCTAGAAGAGGTAGCCTTAGCCGGGTAGGACACTTGGCTAGCGTGTCCAAGACTCTAGGTTCAATCCCAGCATTGCTAAATCAACAAATCAAGTCATGATTCTACTGAAGCCTGAAAGACAAGGCTAAGGACATTCCCAACGGAGGAAACAGCCAGTACAAAGGTCCCGACGCAGGAAGGACTTAGTGATTCTTTACACATCTCCTATTTCAGTGCAGAACAAGGTGGAGGCCTTGTTCTTGGCAGTGGGTGGGTTGGCTGAACACAGGGACAGAGACAGAAGCAAGGCCCCTGCTCTGGAACTCAGGTTCAGGCTGATCTAGGTATGATGAATCAGGAGGGACATTTCTCTTCTTCCAGTTGGATCTGGAGAGTTCCCCACACCACCTGCAGAAACGAGAGGCTCCAGGCAGGAGTTCTACCGCCTCTGGGCCACAAGTCCTGGTAAGTCATTGCAGGGAATGAAGTTTGTCCCTGGCACTGGACACCCATTTGAGTTCTGAGGATCACCAGAGCAGTCTGGGCTCAGAGGCCTTCTTTCTTTCCAGAAATGTCCTGAAGCCAAGTGCTTCAGGTTGCGTTGTGAATTTGGGCCACTGCACCGCCAAGAGAGCCGGAGTCTGCAGCTGCATTTCCGACTCTGGGCCAAGACTTTCCTGCGGGTGAGGGAGCCTGGACCCCAACCTTTGCACCTAGTTGGGCTGACCCTGCTCTTTCTCTGCTTTCTGCCCTTCCACCTCTGCTTTGGTAACCCTACAAACTACACAAACTACAATTCTCCCTCACCCTGGTTTAGACCAGTTGTGTGTCCTTGGCACCACCTTGTGGGCACAGAAAGAGCAACTGTTTCCCTTTCTGGTTCTGATAGAAAAAAGAAGAGCCCAGCGTGGTGAGCATGATAGAACAGGCTCACCTTCAAACCAGCACTCCTGTCTCAAAGAACTAAAAGGAAAAGCAAAGCAAAGCAGTAGAGGGGATGGGAACACATGTCAGTGAGAGTCCCAATCCATGGCTTTAAACACCAGAGCTGGGGCTGGGGAGCACTTACATGCACGTATGAGGAGCAGAGTTCAAAACCTCAGCATTCACATAAAAGAATGCCTAGCCAGCCAGGCGATGGTGGCGCACGCCTTTAATCCCAGCACTCGGGAGGCAGAGGCAGGCGGATCTCTGTGAGTTCGAGACCAGCCTGGTCTACAAGAGCTAGTTCCAGGACACGCTCCAAAGCCACAGAGAAACCCTGTCTCGAAAAACCAAAAAAAAAAAAAAGAATGCCTAGCCAGTGTGGCAGCCACCTGTATGCAGTCCCAGCACACAGGAGGCAAAAACGGGATCCCCACAGTTGGCTGACCAGACAGTTGAGGCAAACTGGTGATCTCAGGGCTCTGGGTTTGATTATGAGAAATCTGACATCAGTCTCTGATCCACCCATACATGTAGCCACACAGCACACACACGCATGCACATGAGAGAGAACAGGTCTCAGTGGATGAGACTTCAGCCTCTGAGCCCCTCATGTGCACTCACATACACCACACATGGGAAGGAGGTCTGTGAGATGGCCTGGGGGGTGGGCAGAGGTGCCTGCCTCCAAGCCTAATATTTGAGTTTGGTCTCCAGAACCCACATTACAAAAAGAGAGAACTGAGTCCCTTTGCCCTCCATAGGCAAGCCTTGGGATGTGCATGCCAAACCACACACAAATAAATAAACAAATGTTTAGAAAAGAAAAAAGAGGATCGGGGAGATGGCTCAGTGAGTAAGCGAACTATATGTTCAAGCCTGACCACTTGGGCTCGATTCTTGGAACCCGAGGAAAAAGCTGACTTTGGTGGGTCAGCCAGCCTGGGATATATAGCACAGTGACAGAAACAAGAGAGACCAGCCTCAAAAGACTAGAAGGAGAAAACTACCTTGTGAAGTTACCCTCTGCTCTCCACGTGTGTTATGGAACATGTGCGCTGGCGTATGTACATGCATACACACATATGCACACACAAAGAACACACAGGCACATAAATAACTGTCATTTTTGAAAAACAATTTTAAGAGGGCTGGAGAGATGACTCAGTGGTTAAGAGCACTGGCTGCTTTTCCAGAGAACCTGAGTTCAATTGCCAGCAACCACATGGTGGCTCACAGCCATCTGTAATGGGGTCTAATGGCCTCTTCTGTCTGATGCCGTCTTCTGTCATGCAGGCATACATGCAAGTAGAGCACTCATATACTTAAAATACATAAGTAAATAAATCTTTAAAAAAAATTTAAGACAATAGAAGGAAAGATGAATCCATAGCAAACAGACAAGCAGAAGCAGGAAGAGGGAAAAAAACATTTACTGAACACACATTATGAACCATGTTAACCCATATCAACCATTAAAATATATATTGAACATACAGTCATCTAATTATGCATTATTCAGTTATAGTTACTCAACTTGACGTTTATTATTTCTCATAAAAACATTAAGAGAGGGGCTGGAGAGATGGCTCAGTGGTTAAGAGCACTGCCTGCTCTTCCAAAGGTCCTGAGTTCAATTCCCAGCAACCACATGGTGGCTCACAACCATCTGTAATG
>NC_022017.1:895817-896586 GCF_000317375.1 Microtus ochrogaster
ACATGATAAATAAATAAATATTTTAAAAAAAAAACATTAAGAGAATCAGAGTGAGTGAGTCCATAATAGGAAAGCTCACATCCCAGACAAGCTGGGGAGGCTCGTGTTCTCTAGATCCCGCAAAGGGGTGCCCTGACCGCCTTTCTCCACCCACAGCGCGAACACCAGCCATTTAGCCTGCAGTGTGAGGCTGTGTATGAAGCCCTGAAGATGCCCTACCAAATCCCACCTCAACAGCTGCCACAGAAGAAACTTCAGGTGAGTTCAAGGTCAGAGGTCTGGGACGGAGAAGGCAGGCTCAAGAATGTCAGAAGCAGGGTGAGGACAAGGATATTTCCTCCCGTTGTAGGTTCAGAGATCAGCCAGATTAACTTGGTGTCTTTGTAGTTCACACCCTGGAGGGCAGGGACATCAGTGTGACTCACATGCCTGACAGTGAGTGGAAACATAGAAATACCTGAGCCCAGTCTCAGAGTCAGGAAAGAGTTCCCGGAAGGAGTGGTGTTCAAGCTGAGGCCTGAAGAAACTAAACAGGCTGACTATTCCGGAAAGGAAGATTCTGGTGGAGAGAACAGTAGACGCAAAAGCACAAAAACAAAAACAAGAGACGTGATGCATGCCTTTAACCCCAGCACTCAGGAAGCAGAGGCAGGCGGATCTCTCTGAGTTCAAGGCCTGCTCTACACAGTGAGTTCCAGGACAGCCAAAGCTACACCAAGAAACCATGTCTCTCAAAAAACAAAAACAAAAAAAGACACTGCACTTCAGA
>NC_022017.1:896706-906953 GCF_000317375.1 Microtus ochrogaster
TGGTAGACCAGGCTGGCCTCGAACTCACAGAGATCCGCCTGCCTCTGCCTCCCGAGTGCTGGGATTACAGGCGTGCGCCACCACCGCCCGGCCAGGCTCTTCTATCTTTAAGTTCAGAATGTTGTTAGCTAAAAAATGAGAGATCCAGGTCCAACAGCCGTTAGTAGCCAGGAATAGAGCGGAAAGAGTTTATGGATTCTCAGTGTCACTTGACTTATCTCCAGGTGGCCACAGCCGTGCAGTGGACCAAGGCAGAAGGCAGCAATAGCGTCCCCTTGTGGATCATTGTCCTAGCCATCCTTTTTGGGCTCCTGCTCCTAGGTCTGCTCATCTACGTCCTCTACAAGGTCAGCCACACCCTGCCCCAGCCTGGCTACCCTCCTACCAGGCCCTGCCTTTTACACAGTAGAATCCAAGAAGCCACCCTCAGATCTGTTTTCCAGCACAGGCCCCATCTCTGCCCTGGCTACTTTTACCCATCCTGTCTTTTACTATTGGACCCCTCCTTTCAGTCTGCGGCCCCCAATTTAGAAAGAAGCCTCCTGTCTCAGAATAAGTTTGCCAATATTGCAGAACTGCAGATGGCAAATAGTGACGGCATTTGTGCTTTCCTCGACAGCTCTGCAGCAGCTAACGACAAATAGTCATAGTCTGCAGGTGGCCACCACCGCTAGGCAATCAGACGTTTACCCCTTCTGACTTAACTGCTAGCATTTTTAAAACTCTGATAAAAAGATTGCCCCATAATAAATCCCTGATTTTAGACCTCCCGCATCCAAACGCGGGTATTCAGAAGCCACTTTTGCAGGATGGGGAAGCCGGAGGCGGGACGGTCCTCATCCCCTGGGTCCCTGGTTGAGTGAATGTGGCCTCTCATTGTGCCTCCTTTCTCATTAGCTTGGCTTCTTCAAACGCTCCCTCCCATATGGCACAGCCATGGAAAAAGCTCAGCTCAAGCCTCCAGCCACCTCAGATGCCTGAGTCTTCCTGATCCCAGACTCCTGATCCTGAAGAGCCAGTCCCCTACCTGCCAACAGGGAGGGACCAGGCACTTCCTGAAGGTGCTGAGAGCTGGGGAGACTCTGTTCTCCTTAGCCCAAAGACATACTTGAAGGGCCAGAGATGGGGGACGAGAAGCTGGAGATGTGTCCCCCATGCACTGTGAAGGACCCTCGTTTACACATGCCCTCTCATAGATGGGGGCCTCAGGGCCAGGGACAAAAGCCTCAGCCTTCCTTCAGCCTTGCGTTTTGGAGACTTATGAAAGCCACTTGGAGCCATAATAGGAGATCCAGCAGTGGTTCCCTGGGCCAGACATACCGCCAGGACTTCTCGTCTGGTTCCAGCCTGAAGCTAAGAGTCTGAGACTTGGGGGAGTGAGACCTGGCAGCTCCGGTAGCCCCCATCCTGGAGGGCCAATAAAGAACACTAACCATGGACGGTGCCGCAGGGCCAGCTCAGGACAAATCCTGTACCCAGGTCTGGGAAGTCACGAGAATGGAACCAGACCTAGGCTGGGGCCTGGGGTCGGTCTGGAGCCCAGTCTCAAATTTTAAGAACCTGCGCTCACAGGATGGCATTTGGGTTAGCTGCAGATTCATCCCTGACTTAGGACAAGTCAGGAATTTCCCAGGACCCTAACCAGGTCACAGTGGCAACAGATCTGGAACCTCAGCCTGTCCAGACACAGGCTTCACTCATTCCCCAGAAAACGGGGAGCCCCAGGCCTGCAGACCTGGGTTCTGCCCACCAGCTGCACTGATGCTGCCCCTTCCTCCCTACCCCACCCTCTCCTCTGCTCCAGAACCCACTCCCAACTTATTTAAACTCTGTTGCAAGTGCAATAAACCCCACCCACTGCCCCCACTGACCAAAGTTGCTGTCTGTCCTTCTACCCTAACTCTCCAAACCCATCCTAGACCCAGAAAGCAGGGCAAAAGAGAAATATCTGTCTCCCATGGGCCTGTTTCCACTAGAACTAGGTATGTTAGCATAGCACCTGCTTTCAATCCCAGAATTCTAGAGGGAGAGGCAGGAGGATCAGTTCAAGGTCAGGGAGAGAAACAGTAGGAGGAAAGGCCTGGAGAGACCTCAGGTTAGGAGTCAATTCCTAGCAATCACAGGATAGCTCACAACCATCTATAATGAGATCTGGTGCCCCCTTCTGGCCTTCAGGCAGAATACTATATACATAATAAATCTTTTTAAAAAAAAAATAGAAGGGAAAAAAGGAGCCCTGTAGTGGTGGTGCACCCCTTTAATCCCGGTCCTCAAGGCAGAGGCAGGCGGTCTCTGAAATAGAGGCTAGTCTGGTCTACAGAGTGAGTTCTAGAACAGCCAGGACTACACAGAGAAACCCTGTCTTAAAAAAAAAAAAAGTGGGGAGCTTATCTCTGTTGTTCCTCATCCAGCCCCCACCAGATCTGGGCTTCCCTACCATCAAGGAGCAAAGAAGGAAATCTCTTCTCTTTGGAGTTGAGAGTTATGGAAGAATGCAGAGAGGTCCCGTGGAGAGGTGAGGAAAGATCTTACAAAGCACTCACAGGGGCTTCCCTTAAGTCAGAAAAATAAGATGAAAAGAAAGCCCATTAGTTTTTTTCTGTTTGCCTTGCATATTTTGTGTGAATACATGCCACAGCACAAATAACGGAGGTTCGGAGACAATCTGCAGGACTTAGTCTTCTTCCACGTGAGTTTAAGAGTCAAAGTCAGGCCTGGCAGTGGTGACCCCCCCCCCCATTTTAATCCCAGCACTTGGGAGGTAGAGACAGGGGGATCTCTGAGTTCGAGGCCAGCCTGATCTACAGAGCAAGTCCAAGTTCAACAGGCTTCATAGCTACACTGAGAAACCCTGTCTTGAAAAAAAAAAAGAATCAAACTCAGGTCTTCAAACTTGATGACAACAACTTTTAATCCTCAGTCTGCTGTGGAGTTTTGTATTGGAGTTACTGTTGTGTGCAAGGGTAAGGTGAAGGGTATTAAATACTTCACATGTGCATGTGTGTATCCTTGTCAGAAGACAACGTTGAACTTGAATGTTGGCCCTAGTCTTTTTTTTTTAATTTTTATTTATTATGTATACAATATTCTGTCTGTGTGTATGCCTGCAGGCCAGAAGAAGGCACCAGACCCCATTACAGATGGTTGTGAGCCACCATGTGGTTGCTGGGAATTGAACTCAGGACCTTTGGAAGAGGAGGCAATGCTCTTAACCTCTGAGCCATCTCTCCAGCCCTGGCCCTAGTCTTAAGGCAGCATCTCTTGTTTACTGCCGAATACCATAGACTAGCCGGCCTGGGGTGGGTGCAATGAGATCTCAGACACATGCAATTATACAAGTCAACCTTTTATGTGAGTTCTGGGGATCTGAACCCAAGTTGTCAGGCTTACATCTAGGCTCTTACAATCCTGTGATGGTCCCATTACCTCCATTTGTTCTAGGAGACTCAGACCTGGAGCTTATGTAACTTGCCCAAGGTCACACTGCAAAGCAAAACCAGTAGTCACGCTCACAAGTAGTACCGGACTGTGACACTCCCTATTCTTAACCAACATGCCAAACATTGGAGAACTCAAGTTTTCCAAAGAGGGAACCGGCACCATGAAAGCCTCTTTCTCAAGGTCTGTCCTGAAGTGCACAGACCTGAAAAGGGCAAAGCTGGTTATGTCTTGCTAGACCAGAATCTTACCACCAGAGGGCAGAATAACCACAAATTTCTGGGAATCTTGTGAGACCCAACTCCCCTCAGCAGGGCTGTTATTATTGACTCATACCCTTAGGCCACCTTCAAATAGTCCAGGTTAGCTACGTGAACCACACTCCAGACTAAGGTCTTGGAATCTTATACTTACCGAGTGTCTTCAAGAACCCACAAGGAAAAGGAGTGAGGTTGAGGTAGCAGAGACACACTGAGGAGCACCCCATACATCCAAGGACAGCAGGAATTTTCAAGGGAGATCCTACTGGGGAAGGTTGACACCAACTCTAGGGACTGGATCTGAAATGTCTCCCGTTGTAATGAGGAGGAAATGAAGAAGGGAAGTGAGCTGGGACTTGGTGTCATGGGTGTGTCGGTCTATGGTGCGTTTGCTTCTGAGGGTGGCTTACGGAGTTCCTTGGGCTCAGGCATGCCACAGATACGATCTAGCACCAGCAGCATCCCTGAGCGAACTTCTTTCCTCTCTCCTGAGCTGAGCTGCCTGCCCTCGTCTCTCTACCCTGCAGACACATGCCTCACACTCTGGAGTCTGAGCAACCCAGAGGAGCAGGTAGGCTGTGGAGATCGCTGCCTGAACCCTCTCCTTGTCTGCATTGGTGAAGGTGGAAAAGAGGGGAGAAGGAAGTGAACAGAGCAGCTGGAGATGTGGGAGGGGGAAAGGGCTCAAAAGAGGCAGCTGGCAGGCGGGAAGATGATCTGGGGGGTCTCAAGTTTCTTAACATCAATTAGGGCAGTCAGCCTGGACTCATTAGTAGCCTGGGGTGCAGGGCTCATCAATAATGAATTCACCCCACACAATGCTCCCCCTCCCAGCTGCTTGCAAGGTCACCCCACCCTCCAGCCAGCTGCCTCCCTTAGTAAGCTAAGCAACCCCTCCTTTGAGTTCTGCCTAACTCAGAGAGCCTAGAGACACTGTGGGCAGGTGGATGAGGCCTGAAGGGCAAAGGTTCTCTCAGATCATCCAAGACCAGTGCTGGCCCTTGTCTACTTTGTCTCTTCCCTGGGGATGACATGAAAGAGGAGGGGCTGAATCTAAGAAGCCAGATTTCTGTTATAGAAGTGCAGTGGGATCCTGACAGGTTAGATTAAAAGCAAGATTGCCTCTGGAGGACACAGAGGTCCCACCCAGGTCCTCAAACCAGGACCACAGGACCCAAAGACCAAAGTGCCAGCATCCATCATCCACTCAGCCTTGAGCTGGAGCATCCGGACAGTTGCAAACAGCTTTTCACACAAGGAAAGCAGACATTGCTGGAGCTCGCGATAGGAACCCAAACTTTCGGCACCCTAGGTGGCCATCAAGCCCCAACTTTCCTCCAGAAGCTAGAAATGCCCTCCTTTCCTGAAGGTTTCTGGATCCAGTCCTACCACCTTTGACCCCGGTCTCCACCCTTGCCTCCACCCTCCCTAACCCCCCACCCCCCAGTGTTCCAATTCCCAGTCTCATCCCCTTTCCCTCTGGCTAGGGTTGGCCTAAAGCTGGCTGCTTGGCCTTCTGGGAACACGGCCGGCTGCCCTCCCTCTTGTGGCAGGTACAGACAGGTTCAGGCTGCAGCAGCTGCATCTTCCCCAGATACCTCCTTGACTCTCACACTCCAGCCTCCTCCTACTTGCCTTAAGAACACCCAATCCTCAGACGTTCTCCCCAGCCGTTTACACCCCTGCTACCTGACTCACAGCTCTCCTTGGTGGAGAATGTCCTGCATCTAAACTCGAAATAGATACTCCTCCTCCCCAACTCAGTCCAGGACATCTCTAGAAGGTTGTTTCTTGCTGATTCTGACTTTCTGTCGTTTTCCAAATGCCCTAGCGATCGCCACTGCAAGCGCCTATTTATTTCTATTTCCTCAGGACCAGGGCCACTGATTTCAGTCTCTTCCCTCGGAGATCCACCTCGGATCCCTCTTCAGACCCCAAACTCACCTCTGATACCCAATCCCGACATCCTGCTCCGAAGCGGAAAAACAAACTAGGAGCCAGGCATCCTCACTGCATTCCCTGGACACAGTGGGACACCACTATTCCACATAACCCGGCCTCTGACCCCTCCCGGAGCATTTAGAATCCCGGCCCCCTATCTGCCGAGGATGCGTCTTCCTGCTCTCGTACTGAACCCCTCGGGAACCTAGGCATTTTAGTTTCCAGCCTCCTCCATCGCCTCACACATCTTGATCCCCAGCACCAGCTAAAGCGACATCGTAAAACCCAGAGATTGGGGGCGGCAACCGAAAGCTTGGAGGAAGTGGGAGGCGGCCAGGACGCCTCGCGGAGCCCTGGGTGCCAGGGTGCCCCTCCGGTCTTCACCTGCTGTGGGCCCCGCCCCCGCTCCGCCTCGGCCCGCCCTGCTCCTTCCCGACTCCTCCCTCCCGTACCCCCAGTCCGGCCAGAACGGCCCCCGGGACAGAACGACGTTGAACCCCGGGCGCCTGGGTCCTCAGCATGATCCTCGGTGAGTGGTCTCCGCGGCTCTGGGCTCCGGGTATTTAGTTCCCTCTCACTGGGTCACCTCCCCCGCCTCCACCTCGGCACCGCGGTGACTGCGGCCGCCTGTCTGCCACCCGTTCCCCCTCCCCCCTCATCTGGCTGCACATCTGGGGTCCCCTCTTCCCCTCCTTCGCTCGCTGCGGCTTCTCCTGGTAATCTTAGGGAGGGGCAAAAAGAAGGCCGAGAGAGTGAGACCCCCGCCCCATAATGAGAGTATTGCGTATTCATGAGGCTCATGAATATTATAAGACGATGTATGAGAGACTGGGGAAGGGGGCTGGTCCTGGCCTGGTGGAGTTGAGGTAAAGGTTCTGACCCGTCACCCCCAGCGCCTTCCCCCACCCTTGGCTTTGGCACTCCGACAGCCTTCTGGGCCCAGGATAAGAAGGAAAGGAGGAAGTGGGGGGCGGAGGGAGAAGATGTTGGGTGTAGCTTCGAGGTGAGTGTGGTGGGAGGTAGGAACCTGACCGGTGAAGATAAGGGGGCTGGGTAAAAGAGCGGGTGGGAAACTGTCCATCCCCGGCTCTTGCGGCTTAGAACCTGTCTCCGCAGCCGTCCTGCCCCGACACGCCGGGACCTGCCCCTCTCTCCCTGCGCCGGCTGCCTGGGCCCTTCTTCCCCTCTTTCTCCTTCCCTTCCACCCCAGACCTGGGTCGGGGGCTACAGGAGACCGAGGGACGAAGGAAAGTCGGAGTGGGGGAAGGGAAGTCCCGCTGGGCTCTGACAGCCAGCCCGTCAGCCTTGGCCACCCCATCTTCATGACCTACATCGGAAAGGGAGCCCCAGGGATGGGGGAGGAGAGGGCCTAGCTGTACTCCCGGCTCTGCAGCAGCCCCTGCCCACAACCCTGCCACCACAGCAGTGAAAAGCCTGCTATGACCTCTGACCTCCACCCTTGCTAGGCCGGTTCCAGGACCCTGTTTATGGTGGAGCCCCCAACACTCTCAGACACCTGTGGTCTCCCTGCCCCCACGGAGGACACGCTGATAGGCTATGCCTGGCTCTCATCCCTCTCCTGAGACCCTCTGCCTGACTTCTTTTCTTTCCATTGACTGTGTGTCCCACTAACTCCACTAGGGTCTCTCCCACTCGGCCCTCCTCCCTCCATCTAGCTGCGGTGTGGTCTCGGTCTCTCTGTGACTTACCTCCAGCTGGCCATCCAGCTTAAATGAATGAGAGAATAAAGGCCTGAATGTCTGTCACCCACCTGTCTCTAGCGGATGATCTGCCCTTCTATGACTACTGCTCCAACTCCAGGGGACACCCCAATACAGTTCAGACTCAGGACCCCAACACATAGGCTCCACATTCTGCCAGCCTGTGTGATTCCTGTGTTCTAACTGTACCTTGAGCCAGCTGAAGAGTCCACATCCTGCTTGCCCAGAGCAGGCCCCAGTCAGAAGGCCCCAGGTAACTAAGTGTCAGAGACCTGGAAGAGCCCTGCCAACACCCAGCCACAAGAAGACTGAATCCAAATTCTCTGATATTGGACCCTGCCACCAACTGGCCTCTACCATCTCCCTGGAGGACGCTATAATTAACTCCTTCCTAGTGCCAAGTCCATAGAGGGGTGGGTGCGCCCCCCATATCCCAACCCTCTTTAAGAAGAAGAAGCAGGTGGCCTGCTTGCCAGGACCCAAGGCCTACCTTTAAAAGCATAGGAGGGTATTCGGGTCTGAATGCTAAAGTCCCTGAGGCTTTTCCAAGGCAATCCTACCTAGCTCAGCTGAATGTGGGCGCTTAGGCCTATAATCTCAGCAGTCTAAGGGAGGAGAGAGGTTACTGGGAGTTGAGGGCAGTCTGCCTACAAAGTGAGTTCAAGGCCAGCCTGGCCTACAGAGTAAGAACTTGCCTCAAAACAAAATTAAAACACACAAGAATCAGGGCCTCAGCAGGTCCCTGGTGGCACATACCTTTAATTCCAGCACTGGGGGTGGAGGAGGCAGGTGGATCTCTGTTAGTTCAAGGACAACCTGGTCTTCAGAGTTAGTTCCAGGACAGCCAGAGCTACACAGAGAAACCCTGTCTCAAAAAGTAAAAAAAAAAAAAAAATTAAAAAGGAAAGAAAGAATCAGGGCCTCAAGTTTCAAGATGGCAGTTTTGAGTTCACATTCCCTAGGCTGCCTTATTCCTTTGCAGCTAAGTTCCTGGTTTAGTGAGAGGGAGGCCCTTCCGCTGAGGTCTGCAGTCAGCTCCTCCCATCCTAGGCCCCACCTCCCTCAAGGCCCCACCCCCACCCACAGAAACCCCGAGGTTATTAGGGTTGGTGTTTTTAGTTGTGCACAATCATCCACTTGTCTCTTTCATCTTTGACTTCAAAGCCTTTCCAGCCCTCAGCCTGTCTTCTGCCAGGATGAGGCAGAGGGGACAGATTCATTGGACTGGACCAAAAGCATAAGACACAGGAGTTCAATGCTTCCCCCACCAGTCTGACCCTGATGTTAGACATTTCTGGGAAAGAAGCTAAAAAGCCTAAAGAAGAAAAGAGGTGGTTAAAGATGAAATCTCAAATCTCAAATCACAACCTGTTCCCATCTTAGCCCCATGATGTGCCTTTCACCACGAGGGACCTTAGTCACCTACAGCCCTAACTCCAAAACCTCTCTGATTTCGGTGTCACCCTTGGGAGACAGTCACTAAATCACAGCCCTGCCCAGATGGGCCACTCCTGGAGACAGCTCAGTTCAAGGCAGACTTGCTGGGACTGTTCCTATTCTCTACACCAGACTGCCCAGCCCACCCAAGACGACCCAGAAGCCATGGCTCAGGACCTGGTCAGACCTTTTAGGGGAGGAAGGAAAAGAGCTGCCCTCACTGAGATGCAGGAAGCTAGGTATGGCTTGACTGTGAGATACAGAATGCAAGCAAAGTACCCAGGGCTAAACAGGGGTCTGTAAGCTCACCCCTGTCGAGTGTCTTAGAAATTGTCTTGTATAGAACATGTAACAATCCCCTGTGGAGCAGGGTGGGGCTCTGTCTGCTGGCGGTAATTACACTAATGAGCTTCCCTCTAGAGTGGCCTGCCCTAGCTGGACCCTAACTCCTCCCAACCCTGCCTAACCTGGGTGCCACACACATGTACACAAGCGCACAGTTTGCTCTCCTTCTCTTCCTCCAAGTTTCCTGCAGCCCTCACCTCCCACATGACAAAAGCCTTGGATTTGTTCCTTTCCCCCCTGCCCTTCCTCCTCTTCTTTCTTGTCTTCCTTTTCCTCTCCAGTCTACCCAGAAAAGCATGATGTTTTGAAAACCTTACTCTGGAGCAAGACCCCTTCAAATTCTATACTTGCTGTGTGACCTTGGTCTACTAACGCCCCCTATCTGAACCAACTGTCATCATTTATCATAAAAGAATTCATTTATTCAGCAAACATTCATGGAGCCCTCGGTGTGTCGTGCCAGCACTTTACACAGACTCGTTCAATCTTGTCATCAGCTCTCGGATGCAGGGATGCTGCTCTAGTTTGACAGATGAGAAATGAGAGTGAGCCAGTCAGAGACCAGCTTCTACTCCTCCAGTTAGCACAATGAAACCATCTCGTGGGACATTGTGTAGATAAAGTCCAGTCAATGAATAAGCCGCAGAGGCTGGAGAAATGGCTCAGCAGTTTTAGTACCTGTATGGTGGCTCACAACCAACAGTTAACTCCAGTTCCAGGGGATTCAGCACCCTCTTCTGGCTTCTGGGGGCAGGGTACGAGGTACACACAGTACACTTTGATACCTGCAGGCAAAACACTCATACACATAAAAATAATAAAAATAAAAATAAGTAATTTTTAAATAGCCAGTTGTGGTGGTGCACACCTTAAACCCCAGCACTGGGAAGGCAGAGGCGGGCAGATCTCTGTGAGTTTGAGACCAGCCTGGTTTGTATGTCTGCATTAGTGGACAGCCAGGATAGTATTTAAAAAAAAAAGAAAAGAAGGGGCTGGAGAGATGGCTCAGAGGTTAAGAGCATTGTCTGCTCTTCCAAAGGTCCTGAGTTCAATTCCCAGCAACCACATGGTGGCTCACAACCATCTGTAATGGGGTCTGGTGCCC
>NC_022017.1:907459-913745 GCF_000317375.1 Microtus ochrogaster
CCATGAGAGTAGGGGGACAGCCCCACGCTAGTGGCCACCTCTCTCCATGAGAGTAGGGGACAGCCCCACGCTAGTGGCCACCTCTCTCCCTTCTCACCCCAGCCCTGCTCCCCATCAGTTTCAGGCTCTGGGGAGTCTGTGTGCTCTCCTCCATCTCTCCTCTAAAGCTAAATGAGGACTCCACACCCAGGAAAAGCAAGGAATTGCTTTCCCCATTCTCTGCTTAAAACAGATGCAAGCCCGTGCTCAGCTCTCCGGCTCAGCATCAAATGAGAGCCCTCTGGGAGCCGTGTAGCAGAGGAAGGATTTGCTAGAGTGTGACAGATCTTGATTTGACTCTCAGCCCTGATACTTAAGGCTGTGTGACATCAGCCAAGCTTTTTAACCTCTCTGAGTCCCAGTCTTCTCCTGTGCTGAATGGGAGAAATAATAGTGGCTACTTCATGGATCACAACCAGCTCCCAGACTGCTGTCTCCAAGCTGACATGTGCTGAGACTCCTGTTCATGCCTGGTTCCTCATGGTTCCTTGAACGTTTTTCTATGACTGTTTCTGGAACTCATCTCTCTCCAATAAATTGATTTTGGGAGTGGGATCCTAGACAGTTGACAGCCAGCGACAAGGTCAAGGCGCCAAGCTGTAGTAAGTAGCCGGTGCCCTGGTGTGGAAGTGCCAGCCCCAAACCAGCTGCTGAGAGAGGGAGCAGGGGACACCGCAAGCACTCGGGTTTCTCTCACCATTCCTGAGGCTCGTTACAGCTGCTCCGGTGTGCCAGGCAGTGAGGCGGGGTGGGGCACAGGGGACCAGGAAGAGGAGATAACCATCCCGTCTGTCCCTGTCTTCCCTTCTGTTCTCTGCCCCGGGGTCTTCCCGTCCTCACCTAGCTCTCGTCCTGCCTGTCAACGGTGTCCTGCTGGTTTAAACTCCTTCCCACTTTCCACCCTTAGCCTTTCTGTGTCTGTCCCTTTTCTAGTCAGTCACTCCTGCTTCTGCCATGCCTTCTCATGTATATTCTCTCTCTCCCCCTACACAGACGCACACACGCGTGCACGCACACACTATGCACACACGCACAGCATTCCAAGTGTAAAGTATCAGAAGAGGAAATGGACAGGAGGCGTTCAGACCCCCAACAGTCAAAGGCCAAAGGCAAACATCCTATCATCTCCTTCAGACTTAGAATTTGGAAACTAAGCTACCAGCAGCCTTGACCTGTGTCTGCCTCAGGCACACTGGCCTCCAGTCTTGGCACTGGGTGGAAGAGACAGACCCCTCTAGACCTTTCTGGACCTCATTCTCCACCCCCAGCTGTGCCTGAGCCCTCCCCACCCCCTCCCTCTCGCTTCAGATTCCCCTAATCCCTGCTCCCCCGCCCTCCCCTCTGCCCCACTTTTCCAGGACTCTGATTGGCTGATTCTGACTGGGCTGGGGGAGGGGGGATGGTAAAGGAAGGGGGCAGAGGGCAGAAGCAAGGGAAGGGGACACTGTCAGGCCCAGGCCCCTAGGGGGCCAGGGCCAGGCCACTGCCTGGGGGGCAGCAAGTACCAGCTACTGAAGGTATGACAGGGTGTCTCTTTGGAGGGAACAGGAAAGGATCCTGGGGACCCATTACCCTAGGAAGGTCAAGGGAGGTCCAGGGCCAGCCGAACAGTCTCTCAGTCTGGCCTTTGTTCCAGAAACCCCTGCTGCTGGCAGAGGGCGCTGGAGTAGTGGAGGGTGGCAGGAACTGCCCAGCTGGTGGACAGAAGCCTCTTCAGAGGGAAGCTGGGCCAGCAGAAAGCCAGAGAGGGTCCTGAGGGCCTTTGAGCTGGGTCCTTCAGGACTCCAGGGGGAAAGAGAAGGTTTCATTTCCCCTTGGGGGTCACGTGCAGGCCCTCCTCTCCCAGAGGCTTTGGCCGAGGTTCCTCTTGCAGAGCTGGAACTGCTTTGCCTGCCGGGTGAGACTAAGGAATCTGATTGGACTGAGGGGCTACAGAAGGGCTTAGAGCAAATGGCCCCAAAGATGGTGAAAATTACTGAAGAATTATGACCTGAACAGCACCATAACCTTGGGAGCCAGATGCAGCAGCCTCTTCAGAGTCCCCCTCTGGACAGTGGGATAAGTCACCCACTTGAATCTGCTCTGGGGATGCAACAAACAAGCATCTAGGGAGTAGTGCTATGAATTTGAGTGACGCTTCCAAGCTTCAGTCTCCCTACCCCACAGAATGTTTTCTCTGCCCTTCAGGAAACTGCAGACCAGAGCGGGGAGCTGGGGATTGGGTCCAGGGGCAGGCTGTCTGTAGAGCAGGTCTAAGCTTCTCGCGTCTGTAAAAAGCCTGAAGGGCTTGGAGAAAGAGGCTGCAGAACGGGGAAGTGAAAACCACCCATAAGGAAAGACCAGCCTGTGTCCCCAGGCCCACAGTGGATCTGCTAAGCAGCAGGGGAAGTGTGTATGGCTCCCACTCTGCACAGTTCCGAATACAGGAACCTCATCTAGGGAGTAGTGCTATGAATTTGGGTGACGCTTCCAAGCTTCAGTCTCCCTACCCCACAGAATGTTTTCTGTGCCCTTCAGGCAGCCTGAGCCGGGCAGGGCCCCTCCCTCTGCTCCGGCAGCCCCCCATCATGCAGCCCCCGATGGACCTCAAGCAGATCCTGCCCTTTCCACTGGAGCCAGCCCCAACTCTGGGTCTCTTCAGCAACTACAGCACAGTGAGTACCATCCGTTTGCCTCTCCCCTGCCCCTTGGCCTGTACCCTTCATTTCCAGTCTACCACTGCACTTTTCTCCTAGGCCTAACTCAGCCTCACTCCTGTGAGCCTATATTCCTCATGTCCATCCACTGGATGGCAAGCATTTGCTGGCTCTGTGGTGCTATAGTAACTGCAATAACAACAGAGTATTTGCTGGGCTCTCCCTGTCACCCAGACACTGCTCTGTAACACCCAGGCCTCCTCCGCAAAGTGCTCAGCCATCCAGAGAATAAGGAAGCCGAAGCAGTAAAAGTGTTGAGGTTGTGGAAGAATGAAGGGGCGAGAAGGCTAGCACAGCTGTGGGACTTTCCCTCTGTGTGTGTGCATGTCCAGAATGTTTGTATGCCTGTGTGCAGGTGCACACAACACATAGGTATTGCAGTGTGGAGGACAGTGTGGCTCCGAGCTAGCTGGCCTGTGAGCTTCCACCATGTTCCCCTCTACTTCCCATCTCACCAGAGGAGTGCTGGGGTTGGGGATGCACACCATGGCATCGAGCTTCTTATGCAGGTCCTGGGGATCGAACTCAGGCCATAGGCTTACACAGCCTCTCGTTTACTCTCAAGCACATAGCCAGGTGGGTAGGATCAGTTCGTTGTAGAGGGTGACAAAAGTCTTCAATAATCAATAGGAAACGCGACAGAGAGTATCTGCCCATTCTCCAGCAGGGACATGCCTCAGTAAGAGTTGTGGTTGAGAAAGATGACTGTGGTAGCCAATGAGGGGAACAAAACCTGGAGGAGGCTGTCTGGCCTCACAAGCCTAAATGGGCAGTAAGAGTGGGAAAGAGAGGAAGGAAAGCCTGGTGGGGTATTTTCAAGGAAATCTTGACCCGCCGTGGTAACCAAGTGGTGCTGAGGGAATAGGGAGAGGAGGAAGGGGAAGCTAAGGATGAGTCCAGGGCTCAGGCCTCTGTGAGTGGGAGGAGGAAATCACCCTGACAGAGACAGCCTAGCAATGTAGACACTAATATTTCTGTTTGACAAATGGGGTGGTAGAAGCTGAGGCTCAGAAGAGTTTAGTAACTGACAGACATTGGTTATCACAGTATGTGCCCAAAATGTAATTGAGGCAAGTCCTGAATTTGAAGCTTAATACTGCAGAAATGAGGTGTGGCAGGACATACCTGCACTCAGGAGGCTTAGAAATTCAAGATCATCCTCAGCCTGGCATACATGAGACTCTGTCTTTAAAAAGGAGACAGAGATAGAAAGAGAGTGTTCTCTTTAGCCCATAGCTGCAACCCCCAAATTCCTTCCAGAAACCCAAACCAGCACTTGCATTGCACTCTGACTTTTACAAAGTGTTCGAAACATCCTAACCTTTCCAGAATCCTGTGGGGTAGCTGTTGTTATCAGTCTCATCTTAAAGATGAGGGAAGCGAGCACTGACTGTAAGAATGGCATTGACACTAACAGGAGAGTACACCGAAGACAGGTATATCTTAGTGACCTTACATCCAGGGGCAAGAAAGGCACGTGGGCAGTAAAGCAGGAGGGTTGTAAACATTGTCAGAGAAAACACTAACAGGGATGAGATTTTAGCTGGGTGTGGTGCGCACACCCGCAGCCCCACACCGGAGATAGAGACCAAATCAGGTAGGCGTTTAAGGTTATTTTCAGCCACATAGCAAGTTGGAGGCCATTCCAAATTTTATAAGACCCAGTCTCAAAAAAAGTGGGTGAAGGGACTTAAAATGCAGCTCGGTGGTAAAGAACTTGCCTAGTGTGAGTGTGAGTGAGGTTCTATGCTCAATTCCCAGCACAGGGGAAAAAAAAGAAGAAGAAAAAGAAAAAAAAATTTAAAGCAACTTAATAAAAACACAGCGGTGAACATATTATATTCTCATAACTGTACCCGGTGTTGAGGCACAGGAGTCAGTTGGTCACTGCTCTTAGGGAGCCCACAGTTTAGCAGGAATATAAGCAAGCTAACTAGAACTTGATGAGGAGCCATTTCCAAAGCATTTAGCTTGCATGGGACTAGAAGGGTTGTCAAGAGAAGCTTGCTGGATGTAGGGAACCTAAGGGGCCAACTGGAGTTAAGCAGGATAAAAGGAAGGAGAAAAAAGGACTTGGGCTCTAAAGAGCCATTAGTAGTTTTTATTTTGTTATTTGGTCTTTTGAGACAGTTTCTCTGTATAGCCCTGGCTGTCCTGAAACTCGCTCTATAGACCAGGCTGGCCTCAAACTCACTGAGGGCTGGAATTAAAGTAATGTGCCACCACCAGCTACTTATTTTGTATTATTTGGTTTCCTTTTTAATTTTTTTTGTATTATTTGGTTATTTTGTATTATTTGGTATTGTTTTTTGAAATAAGGTCTTACTGTGTAAACCACACTGGCTCCAAACTCTTGGGGATTCTGTTTCAGCCTCCCAAGTGCTGGTATTTCAGACAAGTGTCACAACACAGCATGTTCATAGGATTGTAAAAGTGGCCTTCGAGAAGGCCTGGAGAGCTCAGCTGTTCTTCCAAAGGATTTGGATTTGATTCGCAGCCCCCATCATGGCAGCTCACAACCATCTGTAAATCCGGTTCCAGGGGATCTGGTACCCTCTTCTGGCTTCCAAGGGCACCAGGCATGAATGTGATGCACATACAAACATGCAGACAAGATACATACAAATCCAGGCTTGGCAGCACACGCCTTTAATCCCAGCATTGGAGGCAGAAGCAGGCGG
Source organism: Microtus ochrogaster (assembly GCF_000317375.1). Classification (NCBI taxonomy): domain Eukaryota; kingdom Metazoa; phylum Chordata; class Mammalia; order Rodentia; family Cricetidae; genus Microtus; species Microtus ochrogaster. The sequence goes on from NC_022017.1 coordinate 912,876, forward strand.
ATCTCTGTGAGTTCAAAGCCAGCCTGGTCTATAGAGCAAGTTCTAGGACAGCCAGAGATACAGAGAGACTCTGTCTCACAAAACAAAACAACAAAAATAGAATATCCCCTGGAAAACACTTCCTACACATAAAATAGAATGAAGTAAGAGAAAATGAAGGAGGTAGCTATAGAGAACATTCTGGATTGAATCAAAAGACATGAACAAGAGCTAGAAAATAACATTTGCGAAAGCACAAGTGAGCTGATGTCACCACAGTTGAAGGACAGGGAATGCGGTCCTCTATCTAACCCTACATTCTTCTTAGTCTCAGCAGCCCTAGTACTGTCCTCATCAATAGATGAAGAAACACACGGGTTAAATACTCACCTGAGACTCATCTTAATCTATTTGTGTACATTTTTTGTTGTCTTGTTTGTCCTTTGGGTTTTTGCCTCTGCCTTTCTGGTTGAGATTCCATCCAGCTATAGCCTGGGGTTTCTTTCTCTTTAATTTATTTATGTCTGTGTGTGCTGACACATTTGTGCACTCGTGAGAAGGGCAGAGAACAACTTTCAGGAGGCAATGTTCTCCCTCCGCTGTGGGTTCTGGGCTCAAACTCAGCTTGTTGGACTTAAAGGCAAGGCCTTTCATTCACTCGGCCATTTGGCCATCTACAATGGAATTTCTGATCCCTAACAGTTCCATGGTGCCTCTGCTTCCAGAGGAGACAGTGAAGGCTGTGGCATAGCAAGCTGAGGCTGTAGCTCAGGAGAACTCTTTACAAATGTCTTCTCTTTAGTTATGTGTGTGTGCGCGCAGTGGGTATGTGTGCACGCAGTGGGTATGTGTGCATACAGTGGGTATGTGTGCACGCAGTGGGTATGTGTG
>NC_022017.1:914095-918722 GCF_000317375.1 Microtus ochrogaster
CAGTGGGTATGTGTGCACGCAGTGGGTATGTGTGCACGCAGGCAGGTGTCTGTGGAGACTATCTCACACGGGTGCTGGGAGTGGAACTCAGGTGGGGTCTCTGGAAAAGCATCAGGTACTCTTAACTGCTAAACTATCTCTCCAGGTCCCTCAAAGGTAGAGCTTCTGTCTCTGATGTATGAGGTCCTGGGTCCAATCCTTAGCACTTTATTAAAAAGAAACTGAATAATAATCAATGAATTGGGCATGGTGGTTCCACCTGTAACTGTAGAACCCAGCAGACAGAAGAGGAGGGCCTCTGTTCCACTCATACCTGAGCTACCTAGCAAGACAATCTCAAAGAAAAGCTGACAGAATGGGGGGAGACTGCTCAGTGGGTCTGAGGCACTTGCTATGAAAACCTGGGGATCTGGGTTCAATCCCTAGAATCTACATAAAGGTGGAAGGAGGGAACTAATTATATCTTCCTCCCCATGTATGATAATAAAATGAAAACTTAAAGCCAGGCCTGGTGGTAGCACTGGCTTATGCCAGCTGTTCAAGAAGCTGAGACATGAGACTGGAGTCATTAAACAAACAACAAAAAACTAAGAAGGATCACAAGTTCAAGGCCAACCTGGGCTATAGAGTGAGACTCTGTTGAGAGAAAGTGAGGGGCAATCTGGGGAGCAAGGTGGCTTAGTGGGTGAAGCTGCCTTCCATGAAGCCTATGACCTGAGTTCTACCCCGGGAATCCACGTGTGGAAGGAGACTGATTCCAGTACACACACACATCCATAGATCATGCAAATTAAGACATAATTTAAAAAAGAAAAGAACAGGGGCTGGAGAGATGGGTCAGTGGTTAAGAGCATTGCCTGCTCTTCCAAAGGTCATGAGTTCAATTCCCAGCAACCAAATGGTGGCTCACAACCATCTGTAATGAGGTTTGGTGCCCTCTTCTGTCCTGCAGACACACACAGACAGAATATTGTATACATAATAAACAAATAATTTTTTTAAAAAAAAGAAAGAAAAGAACAAGTTATAAAATAGTAGACTCAGGCGTTTCTATCTGAGTGCTAGGGTGTTCACAGGATGGACACCCCAGGGTTACAAATGATGCACTCTGTGGAGGAAGGAGGACTTACATTAGGAACACAGATATGAGCTTTAAAAGACTTATTTTTATTATTTTAAATTATGTTTATATATGTGCCAGTATCTGTACTTGAGTGCAGGTGCCTGAGGATGCCAGAGGCATCAGAGCCTCTGGGAACTGGTGTTAAACTGTTGTGACCCACCAGCCCTCGGGTACTCTGGAAGAGCCCTACATACGTCCTCTGACTGCTGAGTCTTCTCTCCAGACTGAGATGTAGGGTTGTTTTTGTGTTGCTTCTATTTTGTTTTGTTTGTTTGAGACAAGGTCTAACTATGTAGCTCTGACTGGCCTGGAATTCACTATACAGATCAGGCTGGCCCAGAATTCACAGAAATCCACCTGCCTCTGCTTCCTGAGTGCTGGGATTAAAAGCATGTGTAACCACTGCCCCGCACCCTAGATATACCCCTTATTATATAGTCATCTTTTGTCATTCATGAGCACTGGATCCAGGACTCCGTGAGTGCTAAGTCTGTGTGTAGATGTGCAAGCCCCTTGTGTAAAGTAATCCAGTATCTGCAGATAACCTACCTATCTGCTACACACTGAATTGCATCTGATTACTTATAGCATACGTTACAATTGTATAGTTTAGGTAATAATGACAAGGAAAAAAAGTCTGGGGATGACATGATGGCTCCACGGGTGAAGGTGCTTACTGCCAAGTCTGAGGACTTGGATCTTACCTCTCAGGACCATGTAATAAAAGAGAACTGATTCTTTTTTTTTTTTTTTTTTTTTTTTTTTTGAGACAGGGTTTCTCTGTGGTTTTGGAGCCTGTCCTGGAACTAGCTCTTGTAGACCAGGCTGGTCTCGAACTCCAGAGATCCGCCTGCCTCTGCCTCCCAAGTGCTGGGATTAAAGGCGTGCGCCACCACTGCCCGGCAAGAACTGATTCTTGCAGGTTGCCCTGTGACCCTCCCAAGCACACTATAGCTTGAATGTATGCATAAGAGGTCTCCCATACACACAAATAAATACATGTAATATAGTTATTATTTAATGTAAATGTAAAATATTTAGTATTTTACTAAAGTCTGTAGTCAGGATATAATATATGAGAAGAATAAATAAAAATTAAAAACTATTAAGGGAAAAATTTGTACATGTTCAATACAAATGATTTTTTCAAATATTTTCAGCATACCATCAATTGAATCCACAGGCTTAGACCTCAAAATATGGAGAGCCAACTTTATTCTCTTCTGTATTTTGAATGTTTTTGTTTTATCAAGCTTATATTGTTGATGTATACTGTTTAAAATGTATTATTATTGTGTGCATGCGTACACATACTACAGCATGTGAAGGAGGCAGGGGGCCAGCTCCTGGAAATGGGTTTCTCCTTCTTCTTCTTCTTCTTCCGTGGACTGAACTCAGATCCTCAGACTTACATAACAAACGCTCATATTATCTAAGCTGCTCATTGCCTCTCGCCTTCCCCGCTCCCCACTCCCCATCCCTTCGTTTTTTGGGGTTTTGTTTTGCTTTCTTTTGTTTTTTGAGACAGGGTTTCTCGTGTAACAGCCCTGGCTGCCCTGGAACTCAGTCACAAAGACCAGGCTGGCTTTGAACTCAGAGATCAACCTGCCTCTGCCTCCGAAGTCCTGAGATTAAAGACATGCGCAACCACCTGGATGTTTTGGTTTTTTGAGACAGTGTCTCTCTATAGTCCTGGCTAATGGCTAGCCTGGAATTTACTACTGTCCATCAAGCTAGCCTCAAATTTGTGCTGACCCTCATGTCTCTACCTCTCACATAATCTGAATCATCATGGCCAGGTTTTGGAGGTGTTTTGTTTTTGTTTTTTGAGACAAGTTCTACTATGTAGCCTAGACTGGCCTCCAACTCACAAAGATCCTTACGCTTCAGGCTTCTGAGTGCTGGGATTCCGGGTATGAACAGCAAGCCTTCTTTTTATTAAATTATCCATCTGTCTATCACTTTATCTGTCTAGACAGATCTCACTACATAGAACTAACTCAGTGTGTAGACCAGGTTGGTCTCACACAGAGAGCACCTGTCTCTCCCTCCTGAGTACGAGGATTGAAAGTGTACACTACCATACTAGGCTTACATTTTATTTATTTATCTATTTTTTATTATGGGGTGGGATGTGTGTGTACACACCATGCATGCACGTGGGAATTAGTTCTCTTCCTTCCACTGAGTTCTCCCTCTGCTGTAGGTCCTGGGAACTGAACTCAGGACCTCAGGCTCAGCAGCCGGGGCGTTCACCCAATGAGAGCACACACACTTTTCAAGTGCAGAATAGAAAACTAGTCAAGACAGATTTGGAGCCAGATGTGGTGTTCAACACTCAGGATGCTGAGGCGAAAGGAGCACCATGAATTTCAAGCCATCCTGGGCTACAGTGGTGAGTTCCAGGCCAGCCTGAACTAAAGTAAAACTTTATCATAAACACAGAAAGAGAGAAGTCTGGGGATATAGTTCAAAGGTAGCACACTGATATGTGTGAGATCATGAGTCCCAGCCCCAATACCTCAGGAGGAATGAGTAAATAAATTATAGTTAATAAAGCCACGGGCATGAATAGATCTGGGAGTGCGGCAGGTAGCAGACAGCAGCATCTTAGCACTGACTTCCAGGGCATAAATTAATGTTGCACTGTACACACTTAGGCAAGTCATTTAACCGCCCTGAACCTTAAATTTACCAGCTATAAAGGAGATACTGATGAGGCATGGCAGCAGGTGGTGGTGGCGCACGCCTTTAATTCCAGCACTAGGGAGACATAGGCAGGTGGATCTCTGTGAGTTTGAGGCCAGCCTGGTCTACCTAAGGGAGCTCACAAGTTCAAGGACAGATTTCAAAACAAGTCAGATAGCTCAACAAATACGCATGCGTGGGGAGCAGAACAGTGCTAAATCTACAAGGCTGCATGTACTATCACAAAATCGGGATGCCTAGCACAGATTTAATGTTTGATCAAAGTTTTGCTGCCTGGTTGCTACTTACTGCTACTGGTATTTAAGGGAAAGAAAGGGAAGATAGGAAGACCAAGGCCACAGCCCTTAGAAAATAAGCTGAATTGGGTAGTGGGAATGGAGGGAGAGACAGGAGCCAGCCCTGGAGGTGGAGAGCAAGGGGAATGGCAGGCTACTGCATGAAGGCTACTCACCGGCCTTGGGAAGGACTGTGTAGCAGCTAAGTCCGTGGCTTTGCAGTCAGGCTGCCCAGGTTTAAATTCAAACCCCAGTTCAGCCACTTACTAGCTTATGACCTTGGGCAAATTACCTAACCTCTTTAAACCTCAGTTCCTTCATCTACACAGTAACGATAATAATAGTACTTACTTCAAATCGCGGTTGTGGTGATTAAATGAGATAAGCCAAGCAAAGAGCCCAGCGCAGAGCTGACACATTCCAAGGGCTCAGTGGTGGAATTATGGCAGAGTCTCTCTCTCTCTCTCTCTCTCTCTCTCTCTCTCTCTCTCTTTCTCTCTCTCTCTCTCTGTGTGTGTGT
>NC_022017.1:918940-926126 GCF_000317375.1 Microtus ochrogaster
TCCCTTTCTCTCTCCTGCACGGGTAGTCCTGCCTCTTAGATATTTTGTGTTATTGTCTTCCCTCATTCTCTCTCTGTTCAATACACTGTTTGCCTTTGCTACTGGACATCCGTCACTGTCTCCCAAAGTCGACCCTTTTCAAATCAGCACCCAGCTTCACTTATCTCTCTGGTCTGGTCGCTGCACTGGGCTCTGTTCTGGGTGAGGTAGGAGCTAAGAGACCCAGCGACAGAGGCCTTGTCCAAGGAAAAATGAGGCGTCCTGGCTGTGGGGATTCTTTGGCCTTCTCGGTGCTGTCGCACTTGGCCACTAGAGGGCAGCAATTGCACGAAGCGCAGCTCTGAGAACCTGGTGCTAGGGCAGGTGAAGAACCCAGAAGATGAGGTTGGAAGAGGTTAAGTGGCGACGTCCACAACTCTGAGGACGCTTCTGCTCAGGCAGCGACTGCACCAACCAGAGAAGTCGCTAAGAATCTTGGGTACCCGGGCTTGGTTTCCAACCCATGTGAGAGAAGCGACTTGTTAAGGGCGGGGTCGCAGGGGCTGTGCGCCGAGAAAACTGGGAAAGGCTTGTTTAGAAAAAGCTGTCTGTCAGCAGAGGAGCACGGAGCAGGGAGGAAGGATTGAAAGAAAGGACAGAGAGATGTCTGAACAGGACAACACGGTCATGCCCAGGACTGGGGCGGTCCCTGGGGACCCAGGAAGGAACCCAAGTGCTGGTAGCCGAGGTCATCGGGTCAATGCCCCTGCCGCTTGACCGAGAGGCCCCTAGCCGGAACAAGGCCTTCCCTGGAAGCAGTGTCTGGCCGCGGTCCACAGCTTTCTCGCCGGAGCCCCCTGGCTGCCTTCGCCTGTGCCCTGTCCCCGCCCCCGGTCCCGGCCCGCCCTCAGCCCCGCCTCCGGGGCGGGCTCCGGACTGCCCGGCGCCGCCTCCCCTCCTCCTAACCAGCCGGGCCTCACAGTCCCGAGCCGCCCGGGCAACGAGCGCCGCGTCCCCGGGCCGCCCGGCCGGCCAGGCTCGGCCCCCGCCTGGGTCTCCTGACCCAGGCCATGGAGTCGCGGCCGCCAGGGCCCCGCAGGGTAAGCCACCCGGCCCCTCCCTCCCCGCCTCCTCGGCTGCCGCAGCGCCCCCCCATCCCCGCCCGCCCTGCGGGGCCGGCCACCTCTTCTCTCGCCCAGTCCTCCGCTGTCGCCCATCCCCCACGCGGCGCGGCCCTCACGATCTCTGGAGCCCAACTGGCGCCCCCGACTACTGCCACCTTGCTGGACACGCTAACCTCTGCTTCCCAGATCCTTGGAATCCCCCAAATCGCAGACTTGCCTCTGGTCCTGCACCTACCCTCTGATCAGTACGCTGCCCAGCCCTCTCTTCTCCAGCCTTGCCCTCTTCCCTAGCAGCCCTTCCCCACCTGCTCTTCGGACACCCTCAGCTCCCTCTTTCCCGTGTCAACCCTGTCTGCTCAGGTCTTTCCATTCCTGCCGTTCCACCCCTTTCCCTTGTCGCCTTATTTTGAGGGGTGGGTGGGGTAGGGAAGTGGATGGTTGAACAAGGAGGAGTGGTGGGTTCCATCCGATAAAGAGCAGTGAGAGGAAACCTAATCGTAGTAGGCCCCTCCTGCTCCTGATCTGGTTTCCCTCCTCCTTGCCCTTCCCTCCTTGCCTGATTCGTTTTGCCCCAGCTTCAGGGAGCCAGTCCCCTTCACCGCTGTTGGAGGGCAGGTGGGAGAGTCTGCCAGGCTGTGTCTAGGCCAGCATCCTAGAGAAGGGTCTCTGGGATGAAATGGGCCTTGGGAGATGCTGGCCTCCACCCTCCCATAGGGAGCCTTCATCTAGGTCACCGGGGCCTCCTGACCTTGGTCTAGAGGAGCACCTCAGTGGTTCACATTCCACCTTCTTGGGGATTGGGCCCTGAGCCTTCACCTTCAGCCAGCTGTCTCCTCAGTCCCTAGAAGAGAGGGTGGGGCAGGCTGCCCAGGTTCCCTCAATCCCTTGTTCCCCTCCCCTGAAGAGGGACCTGACTGGAACCTAGACTGTTAGGGGATGGGGACTGAGATAGTCAGTTAACAACTCATCCTGGGGTCCTGGGCCCCCAGACCTTCCTGGGAGCTGACTGGGATGATGGTACAGACAGAACCAGGAGACTGACTCCTCTCGCCTCTCCATCCTGTCCTCTCCCTACTGTTGTCATACGACTTAGGTTTCCTGGCCTGGATTAGGTTTCTGTTTGGGCAGAATTCCCATTCCCCACCCAGCATGTGAGGAAGCCCAGGGCTCATGAGAACCCTGGGGCAGAGCTGGGTGGGGTGTCTCTGAAAAGGAAGGACTGAGGCGTGGAGACTAGAAGCTGGGAGCAACACTCTGTCTCCCCTTTCTGATTAAAGCCTGCCTCCAATTTGGTCTTTCTTTCTGCCAAACATATCATACATTTGTACAGATAAACACACAGTTAAAGATCACACAACCCGAGCGTCCACGGTGTCAGCAAGGCCCCCAATGCAGAGCTGTTGCTCTTCAAGAGACACACACGGTGCGTGGCACTCATCACACCCACCCATGCACAAACTGATCGAAGCCTGTCTAATGCTCGTGCATGTAATGCATGTACACACGACACGCTCTTTGATTTTTTCCCTGTATGTGACTGGGGCTTTCAAGAAGTTGTGGAAGGTGAAGAGAGCTGCTAAGAGGGTCTGCTTCTGGTCAAGAGTAGGCCAAGAGACTGACAGTTGTCACACTGGTTATCTGAACTCAGTTATGGCTCCAGCATCCACTATTACCAAAATGGAACAGATACAGGTCAGCACTCATTTCACTAGGACCCTGAAGCCCCCTTCCTGATAGTAACTCCAAGCAGCTATAGAGACTCCTGGAGAGACAGAGAGAAGATTCCTGTTCTATCCCTCACATTGTCTCATGGAAAACCCTAAAACCCAAGCACAAAGAGACTCAAGTGAATTGCTAAGGACCCCTGAGTCACCAGCAACTATGTCTTAATGCCCTCCCCTTGGAAAATTCTGAGAGTTCCCAGCTATTCCTAATCTCTTCAGCCCTGGCTGCATTCCAGTGTCCATCCGTCCTGTCGTTGTCCCCCCCCTCCCTGCCGTCAGGGTGAAGAGAGAGGACAGCTCAGAGGCACCTCCCTGTGCCTCTGGGCCCCTAGCAGTATCCCTTGACAGAAGAGGCCTCAGAGGCACTCCTGTCCTCTTGGCTGGAGACTGTCACTCTGCTAAGGCAGGGTGAGCAGAGAGGGTTCCCAATTCCTACAAGCCATCAGCTCTGCCCTCAAGTCCTGCTGATGCTAATAGGGAGAAAAGGGTTCAGAGGTCTTGAGCACGCTCAGACCAGACCACTTCCTATTCTCCTCTTCCCTGTTCTCCACCAGTAGAACCATCAATTCTCTCCTGAGTTCTTGTATTCCTGTTAGAAGCTGCTAACTTAGAAATCCAGAGATCCACCAGGTGGTGGTGGTGCACACCTTTAATCCCAGCACTTGGGAGGCAGAGGCAGGAGGATCTCTGTGGGTTGGAGGTCAGTCTGGTCTACAGAGCAAGCTCCAGGATAACCAGAGGTACTAAGAGAAACCCTGTCTTGAGAAACCATAAAAGGAAAAAAGAAAAGGGGGGGGTGTGTTAGGGTGAAGTGGGGTCCAGAGACAGGAAACTGAGAACATCCATCTCTTGGGACCAAAAGCTGAACTTGGCAGACAGTTGTACCCAGAGTGAGGCCAAAAGGACTCAGGAACCCTAGAACCTCTGATGCTTTGGGACTGCCTGTTAGTGGCTTTTGACAGTTGACCTCCTTGAAGGAGATAGGCCAAGGTAACAGGTGAGCTTTCGTGATGGTATAGTGAACGAGAGTGAGAGTCAAGGTCTAACTTCCACGGTGCGGCCTTGGACAGACCACTTCTACTTCCTGTGAGATGGGAGCAGGTCCCTTCCAGGGCTATGAAGATTGGTCTGGAAAGAACCAGAAAACTGAGGCTCCGAGCATGTTGAGGCCTGAGGCGGAGGGCTCAGTGGTGTGGGGAAGGGAGATGGTAGATGAGTTTGCTCTGGTCCCTAGTCACCCTGCCCAACATCCACAGATGGACCCTGTACAGAAGGCTGTGCTCTCACACACGTTTGGAGGACCCTTGCTCAAGACCAAGAGGCCAGTCATTTCCTGTAATGTCTGTCAAATCCGATTCAATTCTCAGGTGAGTAGGGCGGGGCAGCCATGGGAGCTTGAGGGAGGGGCAGTGACTAAGGGAGTCTTGAGAAAGAACAAAGAAAGGGGACCCTGTGGTGGAAGACACTTAAGACAATAGGTTGCTATGTTTTGGTTGCTTTTTTTTTTTTTTTTTTAAAAAAAACATCTTATTTTTATTTTACATGCACTGGTGTTTTGCCTGCCTGCATGTCTGTGTGAGGGTAACAGATCCCCTGGAACTGGAGTTGGGAGCTGCCATGTGGGTGCTTTAGAAAAGCAGTTAGTTGGGCTGGAGAGATGGCTCAGTGGTTAAGAGCATTGCCTGCTCTTCCAAAGGTCCTGAGTTCAATTCCCGGCAACCACATAGTGGCTCACAACCATCTGTAAAGAGGTCTGGTGCCCTCTTCCGGCCTGCAGGCATACACACAGACAGAATATTGTATACATGATAAATAAATAAAATAAATATAAAAAAAAAAGAAAAGCAGTTAGTCCTCTTAACCCCTGAGCAGACTCTCCAGCCCCCTTGGTGTGTGTGTGTGTGTGTATGTGTGTGTGTGTGTGTGTGTGTGTGTGTGGTGATAGGGATTGAATTTAAGGCCTCACACATAGTAGGCAAGTGCTATACCACTGAACTGTGTCCTCAACCCACCACCCCCTTTTTTTTTTTTAATACAAGGTTCCTTTGTGTATTCTTAGAACTTGCTCTGTAGACCAGGCTGGCCTCAAACTCACAGAGATCCACCTGCCTCTGCTTTCCAAATACTGGGATTAAAGGCCTGTGCCACCACCTGGCTGCCTTCTTTTTTTTTTTTTTTTTTGAGACAGGGTTACTGTACATAGTCCTGATTGTCTTGGAACTCACTAGCAAATGCCACCACTACACCCAGACCAGCTTCTGACTCCTTTTTATATTTTTAATTTCCAGACACGACTTTAGAAGTTGTTCAAGGCTAGCCTGGTCTACAAGAGCTAGTTCCAGGACAGGTTCCAAAGCTACAGAGAAACCCTGTCTCAAAAATCCAAAAAAAAAAAGTTGCCCAGGCTGGCCTCTAGCTTATTCTGGCCTTGAGCTCTCAATCCTCTACCTCAGCCTCATAAGTAGCTATGATTATAAACCTGTGCTACCAGACCTGGACATTGCTGTGTGTTCTGGCAGAAAGCAGAAAAATCCTCTAAGGCTGGCTGGCCCCTTTGTCCCTTGGTCCTACTCAGAATGCCTGGAAACTCAAGAATCAATGCAGGCATGCAGCCTCTAGCCTTCCATCCTTAGGTGCTGAGTTTGGTCTCTTTGGCTCTCCACAGAGCCTCGGTCCTCTTTGGCATCTGCTGAACCTCCTTTCTCGCTATCTTCCCTCCAAATCGCCCTGAAAGTCAGTCTCCACACCACCCTAGACTTTGCCCATGAGGGGAATCCGCTGAGATTTCCTCCCTCTAAAGCTTCATCGGGATTTCTGTTTGGGTCCAGACTTTATAGGGTGCAAGCCCTAAAAGTTTTAGGAGAAAAACAGCCTTATTCTGCTGAGTAGGGAAAAGAAAACACTGTTTCTCTATGCGGCACACACAACCACAAGCACCGTGCTGCTAGGCCCAATCTGTCAATTTTGTTTTCTTGCTCATCCACACCTTTATTTCTACCCCTGTTTAGGTGACCTTTTTACCCCAAGGCTATACATTCTTAGCCATGGCACAATTGGGAGAGAAGGGGATGGGCAGACAGTGGGTAGGCAGAGCCAGAACCAAACTGGGCCTCATTGCTTAGACTGCAGGCATCCTCTGTCCTAACCCTGGCTCCATTCACAGGTGGAGGGGATAAGACTGGAGGGTAGAAAGCCAATAATGGGCAGCTCGCCCTTCTTTTTGCTCCCCCTTTCCCTCCCCCATAAAGTGTCTCTGTTTTGACAGCTGTCTCTGCTGCTGTCTCCTGTCTCCAGAGCTGGGCTTCAGTCCAGGGTCCTCCAAGATGTCCACAGAGCTGCAGGGAAAATGAGGCCTAGAAGGACTATCAGGACAGAGCTAGTAAAATCAGCAGAGCAGGGTCTAGAAGAACTCAGGCTTCTGGCCTGGTGTCTGAGATGCCAGCTAGCTGTGTGTTCCACTTTCACCAGTTCACCGTTCCCTTGAAGGCTTCAGGGTCTCCTCCCGCAACTCAGGACTAATCAGCCGGGTTCTGGGTGTAGTGGAGAGTGTAGCTAGACCAGGTCGGGGTCGGTATTCCCAGGGACTCAGCTTGAACCACAGCAGTCATCAGATGTGTCAGTGTGGGCTCCACTCAGCAGGGGTGTAGGCAGAGCCTACTGTAGCCTGCTGAGGCCACCCTGGGACCTGAAGGAGCTCTGTAGGATGTAGCAGATGAACGGTGATCTCAGACTCCATGTTCTTCCTCCATCCTTGAAGAGCCAGGCTGAAGCACACTACAAGGGTAATCGCCATGCCCGAAGAGTCAAAGGCATCGAGGCTGCCAAGACCCGCGGCAGGGAGCCTAGTGTCCGGGAATCAGCAGACCCAGCTCCAGCAGGCAACACCCCCCCAAGTGGGGATGGTGTAGCCCCTCGTCCAGGTGTGTCTGAACCCCTCACACTTCTCAACTGATCTGTCTTTCTGCTCTTTCCCAATTCCCAGAACTCCCCCTCTGCTCCTCTCCTCCCTCAATCCCCACTCCCACTGACACCCAAGGTGAGTCCTGGAGCCAGGCAAAGTGATGTCAAATTCTGTCCTCTGATCCCATCCACCCCCGCCTCAGCTCTTTTCAACAAAGCCCCTACTGTCTGTCCACTCCACTGCCCAGGCTCAGCACAGGCCTAGGGTGAGGCTGCCTGGCAAGTATCCCCAGAACAGGGAGCCATCCGTCTACTCCTGATGAAGCCCCTCTGTGCTGGCCAAAGGGAATAGGGGCATCAGAGCCCTACCTGGAGACTGAGGCCGTGTGCTCCGAATAGGGACATCAGAGCCTACCTGGAGACTGAGGCCGTGTGCTCCGAATAGGGACATCAGAGCCT
>NC_022017.1:926226-942790 GCF_000317375.1 Microtus ochrogaster
CGAATAGGGACATCAGAGCCTACCTGGAGACTGAGGCCGTGTGCTCCGAATAGGGACATCAGAGCCTACCTGGAGACTGAGGCCGTGTGCTCCGAGACTCCCTAAATGATTTTGGATGGATGTGTGTGGACTTCTTGGAGCCAAGTTAAGAAAGAAAAACTTGAAAATCTTTAAGGTCTTTTTCAACTTTACCAGAAGCATTTCCTCATTTCTTTCCCCCTCATGGCTGGACAACCATATTTCCAAAGAACTGGGACAGAGGAAATCAGGGACAGAGAGATATCAGCCACCCCACCCTGGGATTACCACAGATATCAGTTACAGCCAACTCCAGAAAGACCTAACATTCCCCTTGTCCTCATTTCCTCTTATTCTGGCCTGTCCTTGTTGCCCCACCCTAAAAATAATGAGAAACAGGCCTCTATATCACCAGCTTGGGATCCAGGTCTCCACTGTAACCACGCATATATATGCACGCGCACACATGCACGTCACACGCGCGCGCACACCCTCTATCATTTAAAGATGTAGGGAGCAGGCCTAATTTCTAGCTGTGCTCTGGCTGCTTCTGAGTCTGATCATCTTGGGTTAGTGTATTAACACCTTTATAAAATAGGGATAAGGATGGAAAGAGCTGGTGACAGCGACAGCCAATACTTCCTGACTGCTGCTGTTGTAGATGCTTTACACATCACCTCACTGAGTCCCGGCACCCTCCCCGAGGACATGGGTAGACATTGTATGCATACTGCTTTCATAAACCATGATGTCCTGTCCAGTTTGGGATAAGGATTATTGTCTGGTTTGGAATGAACACAGGAGCTGAATGAGCAGGAGACACAAAGGATGGGTCACAGGATGGACAAGCACACACCTACAGGGTTCGGACTTCTTCCACCTTCTCTTACTCTCACCACAGCCTCCCCATGACCCGGAAAATGGATCACTGTTGGAGCAGGAGCGGGAGTGCTAGAGTTTCCCCTGAAGTGCAGAGGCCCGGGCTGCGCATCTCTGATCAGCCATGAATTATAGAGCAGCCTGGATCCCTGCTTCTTCCCGCTTCGGGTCTTGTTTCTGTTTCCCCCTGCTCTGCTTACATCTGTCTCCTGGCTTTCCCTCCTCCTAGTTCTGCACCTTCCTGTTGCTCCTTGGTGTTCTCCTTGAGTGTTGGAGAGGGGCTTGGGAAGGGGTTGCCCTGACAGGAATCCCAGGCTGGCCAGCAGGCCATACTGGGATGAATCGTCAGTCTCTGTACTTGCCCCTGGCTGGGAAAACTTTAGGGTAACTAAAGGTAGCCGGGGGGGGGGGGGGGGTTAGCCAGGCATTGCGATCACAACCCAGCCAGTGGCAGCTGAGTGGAATTTGGCTGGGGCTCAGGGCATGAGGACATGCATGTTGTAACAGGGTGGGGACTGACTTCTGGGCCCTTACCCTTGAGGAAATGGGGGTGGATCTGCACATGAAGAGCCATTTGGGATAACCCCATGTTTCTTCCCCAACAGTTTCCATGGAGAATGGCCTGGGTCCAGCTCCAGGATCCCCAGAGAAACAGCCTGGCTCCCCATCCCCTCCCAGTGTTCCAGAGTCTGGACAGGGTGTAACCAAGGCTGAAGGGGGAACTCCAGCCCCAGCTTCCCTGCCTGGGGGTAGCAAGGAAGAGGAGGAGAAGGCTAAGCGTCTGCTCTACTGTGCACTGTGCAAGGTGGCTGTGAACTCCCTCTCCCAGCTTGAGGCACATAACAAAGGTAAGGGTCCTCTAAGACCTCCAGCCATCTCCTGTCCACAGCCCACCCTACCTCCACTTCCCTGCCTTCTAGTGTCTGGGTCCTCTAAGACCTACAGCCTGTCTCCTTTCCCGCCGTCTCCCCTATTGCTTAGTCTCTTGCTTCCTCATTCACCTTTACCTTCTCCCAGACCCCCTTGTGCTTGGGAGGGGCCCAAAGGGCTCCAAATAAACCCCACACTTGCCCCATGCATTCACACATTATGACTGGGAAGGTGGGCAGTAGAGGCCTGGTAGACGCGGAGAAATTTACATCTGCCCTGTCTCCTGCCGCTGTGGACCAGGTACTAAGCACAAGACAATTTTGGAGGCCCGAAGTGGACTGGGGCCCATCAAAGCTTACCCTCGGCTGGGGCCTCCCACTCCTGGGGAACCAGAGGCTCCTTCCCAGGACCGAACCTTCCACTGTGAGATTTGCAACGTCAAGGTCAATTCGGAGGTCCAGCTGAAACAAGTGAGTCCTACACCCATCCCAGGATGTCTGAAGAATTTGACCCACTAAAGGGAAGGGAGCTTGGGTAAGGGCCACTCAGAAGGAAATATGGCCTTAGCTGTGGCCCTGCCTGTGGGGGTTACTCTTGGCTAAAAGCTCATAGCCCCACTACCCACTGCATCGCAGCACATCTCCAGCAGGAGGCACCGAGACGGCGTGGCCGGGAAGCCCAACCCTCTACTGAGCCGTCACAAGAAGCCTAGGGGCGCTGCGGAGCTGGCGGTGAGGCCTGGATGCTGGGGAGTTGGGGGACCCATGAGAGTTGGAAAGGGACCTGGGCAAGCCAGCAGAGGTTGGGCTTGCCGGACCACTGACCCGACCTCTGTCTCCCTCTCTGCCTGCTGCAGGGCACGCTGACTTTCTCCAAGGAGCTGCCGAAGTCCCTGGCCGGTGGCCTGCTCCCCAGCCCCCTGGCGGTGGCTGCGGTGATGGCCGCTGCAGCAGGCTCCCCGCTGTCCCTGCGCCCAGCTCCAGCCGCACCTCTTCTGCAGGGACCACCGATCACTCATCCTCTACTCCATCCGGCCCCGGGACCCATCCGAACTGCGCACGGACCCATCCTCTTCTCCCCTTACTGACCTCAACCCTGAACCCCTCCCGTTGTATTCCCCCACCTCCAGCCGGGACCCAGGCCTTCGGGCTCCCAGCCCGCCCCTCCTCCTGGCGCTCCCTGAATGGTCTGTCCTTCCCCCCACCCCGAGGTACGGGGTTCCAGGAAAGGGGAGGGGTAGCGGGGGAGGGGGGCTTAAGAAGGGGGGGAACACCCCAGATCTCAGGGAACCCCGCCCCCTGTCCTTCCCTCTCCCCTAGAAAAGAGGGGGTCCGTCTCACCCCCGAGCCCCCTCGGAGACACCCCCTCCCAAAAGCCATGTTCATCCAACCCTTCCCCTCCAAACCTAGCACAAAACGGGGTTCACAAGCCATGGTCGGGCCCGGGGGGATAACATGGATTTTCTTGGCAATAAGCGGACTCTGGGACTCCGGCCCCCACCCCAACTAAAGCGCTTCCTCCGCAGGGGGAGGGGAGCAGGCGGGATCCTGGGTCCCTCATAAGCACTTTGGTTTTACCGCCTGCAACCTCACTGTGCCCGCCCCGCACCATGCCCCATCCCAGGTCCAGTCGGGCCCATAGCAGGGGCAGCAAGCACTTGGAGGCGTCTCAGGCACTTGGGTGGGACCAAGGAGATGCCCTCGTAGACCCTTCCCCTCACCTTCTTACTCCCCAGTCCGGGTTCCATTCTTTTCACCAGCACCCATCGCCCAAGGGGTATCAAGGGGGGCAAGGGGTGTCCAGTCCAAGCCCACCCCCGCCTCGCCTTCCGCAAAACTGTGAGCAAAAAGCAATAGAAGCCTCGCCCCCGCCTCGCCCCACCTCTTTCCGCAGGATTTGCCGTCTGTAGCCTCCCTGATCCCAATCCCGAGACCTCATGGCTGCCACCTCCCGTGACACTTCCACTGCACAACTCGGGCGGGGGCGTGACCCCCAACCTGTCCCTTCTGTGGTTTCTGTGTGGTCAGCCCTTCCAGCGCCGACCTGGGATGGGGACCGGCCCCCACTGGCCCTCCCCTCCCTATGGACTCTTTCTGCTTGACGATGTAGCAACCCCGCTCCACCTCCACCCTCCCCTTTTCCTTCTTGAAAATAAAGTCTGGATTCGTTTTGCCCTCTGCGCCCAGGTCTCAGACTGTCCTTGTTTTGGGTGCAAATCGCTTGGAAGGTGTGTCTTAGGGTGAGAAAGCCCAACACCCTAAAAGGGGGACGGGAAAACGAGATTGGGAAGTGGTTGTGTAAAGCCAGCGGGGGGTGGGGGGGGAGAGGGGAGAGAGAGAGAGACAGAGAGAGAGACAGAGAGACAGAGAGAGAGAGACTGGGAGTCTCAGTCCTAACCTAGTTAGTGTAAACTTGGCCAGAGGAAATCCTTTCGAGTTCCACTCGGGGACTGCAGCTGAGGCTGTTGAGAATTCGCTATAACTCCACAAGGCGGCGCTAAGAACGCAGAAAAAGAGTCTTCCATTCTGTTCGTGTTTCTCGCGATTCTAGGGAGCGGGGTCTATACCCAGACTAAGGAAAGAACCCAGGCTTTTCTGACTATATTAGGAACCCACACCAACAAAACAGACAGAGGAAGCAGGGTTGGGCCTCATATACTGACTCCGGATCTTTGTCCTGTATGAACCTGAGTTTTGTTTTGTTTTGTTTTGTTTTTTAGTTTTTCGAGACGGGGTTTCTCTGTGGTTTTGGAGCCTGTCCTGGAACTATCTCTTGTAGACCAGGCTGGTCTCGAACTCACAGAGATCCGCCTGCCTCTGCCTCCCGAGTGCTGGGATTACAGGCGTGCGCCACCACCGCCCGGCTGAACCTGAGTTTTCTACCAGGTTTCTACCTCCTGTATCCAAGCCCACCGAGGCTGAGGCTGTGCCATCTACAGATCTGCTACCGTACTCTCTCGTCAGGACCCAAGTGGCCTGTGTCTTGGGGCACTTGGTGTCTTGGAGGGTACCTCTTCAACCGCAGAATCCAGCCCAAACACTGTAACTGACCCACCTCTCCACCCCATCCCCTCATGCCTTCCGGCTCTAGAGGGTGGTGGACTAGTAAACCAAAACAAAAGCCAAACTCAAACCCAGAGTCTGCACTGGGCCCCGGATTTCTCACTTCTCTCCCCACTTCCCAGTCTTGCAGAAGACAGGAGGGAGGGTAGGATGTGGTTGAAAGAGGAAGGAGACAGGAATAGGCCCCCTGGGTTTATCAACTGAAGTAGGGCCCCAGTACATCAAATAGGAATAGGCCCCTGGGTTTATCAACTGAAGTAGGGCCCCAGTACATCAAATAGGTTTTTCTACTTTGCAACTCAAAAAAGGCAGAAGAGACCGGGGCTACAGAAATGACTCAGTGGTTAAAAGCACTTGCTTCTCTTTCAGAGAATCTGTGTTCAATGTCCAGCACCCACATGGCAATTAAGTACCTGAAACCCTCTTCTGGCCTCCCAGGGCACCAGGCATGCACACAGTGCACAGACATACATGCAGACAAAACACCCATACACGTAAATAATTCTGTTAGAAACAGACATGAAAGGTTGTGAAGGAAGAAGGCAAAGGTGGCCCTTTAGAGGAAGGAATGGAGGAAGGAGGCACTCAGTAAGGGAACTTGTTACAACTCTAAGGACTTTAGTTCTTGATGCTCCCCCAAGTGATCCATCTACACTGTGGCATGCAGGTTCCTCACTCGCCTGCCATACACACACAGAATAAATAAACAGACTTTACAAATGAAAAAAATTAAATGGGCGGAAAATAGTAGCTGGGCCCGGTGTGAGGAGGCTGACAGGGAGGGATCAGAGAGATGAGCTGGAGAGGCTGGGAAACTGATATGCCCCAAACTTGGTGTTTCAAAATGGAATCTATCATCCACTCCTCTCCCTAAGCCTGGTCCTCCTTCCATGTTCCTTACCTTTCGTTTTGGTGCTAGGACCTGAACCCTAGGTATCGTAGTTGAGCCACACCCTAGCTCTCCAGTCTCATTGATTAAGAGCCCCAGCAAACAACACAAAACAGAAGTCATCATTTGTGTTTGAAACAAAGTCTCTGTTCCCTTCCTGACCTCAAAATGCCAGGAAGCCTACTGCTTCTAACTCATTAGACCTGGGATTGCAAGCAGGCATGAACAACCTGGTTCTACTTAAGCATCTATGGTTTTATTTTGTTTTGGTATGGCTTTATGAGACAGGGTTTCTCTATGTAGACCTGGCTGTCCTGAAACTCATTACATAGACCAGGCTATCCTTGAGCGCAGAGATCCACCTGCCTCTGCCTCCTGAGTGTTGTGCCTTGATTAATTCATTTTTTACATTTTTTGTTTGTTTTTTTTCAAGACAAGATTTCTCTGTGTAACAGTCCTGGCTGACCTGGAACTCACTGAGATCCACCTGCTTCTGCCTCCCAAATGCTGGGATTAAAGGAGTGTGCCACCATCACCTGGCTTAATTTATTTATTTTCAGACAGTCTCTTGTAGCCTGGGCTAGCCTCAGAATTACTTTGTAGCTGAGGATGACCTTGAATTTCTGATCTCTCCACTTCCTGAGTGCTGAGATTACAGGTATGTACTTGGATTAAACAGCTCTGGGACTTGAACCTGGGACCTTGTACATTCTGGGCAAATGCTGTACTTATATCAGCCAAATTTAATTAATTGATTAGTTTATGTTCTGGTGGTGGTGGTAAGGTTTTTGTTTGTTTGTTTGAGCAGGGTTTCTCTATGTAACATCTCTGGCTGACCCAGAACTCAGTTTGTAGATCAGCCTGGCCTCAAACTCACTGAGATCCATTTGCCTATGCCTCCCAAGTGCTGGGATTAAAGATTTGTACCAACAACAACTGGTCAAATTTGCTTTTTTTTTTTTTTTAAGTATCAAGGAAGCCAGGTGATGGTGGCGCACGCCTTTAATCCCAGCACTCAGGAGGCAGAGGCAGGCGAATCTCTATGAGTTAGAGGCCAGCCTTGTCTACAAGAGCTAGTTCCAGGACAGGCTCCCAAGGTACAGAGAAACCCTGTCTCAAAAAATAAAAAAAAAAGGAAACTTACTTTATTTCTTTAAAGATTTATTTATTATGTATACAGTATTCTACCTGCCTGCCAGAAAAGAATACCAGATCTCATTATAGATCGTTGTGAGTCACCATATGCTTGCTGGGGATTGAACTCAGGACCTCTGGAAGATCAACCAGTGCTCTTAATCACTGTGCCATCTCTCTAGCCCTCTAAATTTACTTTTTATTTGGAGATAAATTCTCATTCACTGGGCTGGAGAGATGGCTTAGTGGTTAAGAGCATTGCCTGCTCTTCCAAAGGTCCTGAGTTCAATTCCCAGCAACCACATGGTGGCTCACAACCATCTGTAAAGGGGTCTGGCGCCCTCTTCTGGCCTTCAGGCATACACACAGAATATTGTATACATAATAAATAAATAAATATTTTAAAAAAAAACAAAAAAAAATTCTCATTCACTAAAATTACCAAGACTGGCCTAGAACTCACTGTGTAACTCTGGCATGTCTTGAGATCCTCTTGAGAAACAGTGATTGTTAGCCTGCACCACCAGCTCCTGTTCCCACCTTTAATTCCAGCACTTGGGAGGCAGAGGCAAGTGGATATCTGTGAGTTCCAAGTCAGCCTGATCTATATGGTGAGCTCCGGGCCAGCCAGGCTACATAATTTATGTGTGTGTGTGTGTTTGTAGATGCACACACCCCACAGAACTTGTACAGAAGTTGGAGAACGATTTGCAGGAGTTGATTCTCTATTTCTGTCGTATAGGTCCTGGAACACAACTCAGGCCATGGCCCGGCTTTATGGGCTGAGCCCCCTTTCCAGTCCTAAACCCACATCTTTTTATCTGACTCCACTTCTCAGATGTGCTGATGTAAACCATCTCCAGACCATGAAGAGAAGAAAGGACGTGCTATTGCAAACAAACCTAAGCTCTCTGGGTTTTAAACTCAGTGTTTCTACCATTGCTTCTAGAACATGCTCTTGGCTTCTGACCTCTAGAGAAGTGGTCCAGTCAGGTGTGGTAGCTCATGCCTATACTCACAGTGCTCAAGTGGCTGAAGCAGGGGCATTTCTATGAGTTCTAGGGCAGACTGGGATAATGAGTCAGACCCTGTCTCAAACAAAAACAGAAGTGGTCTGGAGGATCTGACATTGTCTCCCTGATCAACAGTTCTCAGCAATGACCTTTTAGAGGTCCTGCCACACAGAGCGGAAGGAAACATCATTTGGGTTCCGGAAGCACAAAGGGAAGAATGAAATAACTCTGGAGTAAGTTGCAGGGGATTTCAACAGAGAAGCTCGAACTTTAGTAGCCAAGATAAAATTACTAGGACTGGCTGGAGGTGGGGGAGGAAGTGGATAAGGTTGGGTAATTAGGGAGTTTCTTACTCTTTCGGTCTAACATGGTAGAAGCATTATATGTCCAGTTGGAAGCCTGGCTACTTCCCATTAAGACTGGAGGTCTGACTGCCCCAAGGAAGGCCTGCACGTTAAGTGAGCTGGACTCTGTTTACTGAAGACGAGTGTGAACATCAGGAATCTCAGGTGAGCATGTAGTGTGTGTGTGTGTGTGTGTGTGTGTGTGTGTGTGTGTGTGTGTTACAGTCTCTCTTACTTAGTTCTCTCATTTCCCAGGTATTACAATCAGAACATTTGAGGTCAGGAGAATACTGGTACAGACCTGAGGCCAGAGAACCACTGTGAGTTGAGGCAGTCTGAGCTATATAACAATACAATCAAAGAACAAAAAGAAAGATGAATGCTCACTTGTGCAGAAGGAGGAGCAGAGGACAAGGGACTCCTGATTGGTCTTCAGGAAGGGAGAAGGAATTATGGGCAGAGGATGCCAGGGTTATGGGAAGAATTCCACACATCCTGGAGGGGTCTGGGGTTGAGAGAAACAGAGAATTAACAGGTGTCCAAAAGAGACAGTTGATAAGAATTTAGGAAAGAAGTCTTAGAATGTGAAAGAAAGGTCAGAGAGAGCCTAAGAAGAGAGCTGGGAACTTTGAGCTGAGGTGGCATGGGAAAGGCTTTCCAGAACCGTGAATTCTAGTGAATTCTAGGAGCAGAACGGGTGTGAGAGACAAAGCTGTTCATTCGAGGCAAGACAAACACCAAGTTCTCATTCCGTCTCCCCTCGTCTCCCTTCAGCCTCTACCATGTGGAACGCCTCGGATACCAACTTCTCCTGTTACCACCAGTCCGTGTTGGGCTATCGTTACTTTGCTGTTATCTGGGGCGTGGTAGTGGCTGTCACAGGCACCGTGGGCAATGTGCTCACCCTGCTGGCATTGGCCATTCGTCCTAAGCTCCGAACCCGCTTCAACCTACTCATTGCCAACCTCACCCTGGCTGATCTCCTCTACTGTGCGCTCCTGCAGCCTTTCTCCGTAGACACATACCTCCACCTCCATTGGCGCACTGGCAACATCTTCTGCAGAATATTCGGGCTCCTCCTCTTTACTTCCAATTCTGTCTCCATTCTCACCCTCTGTCTCATTGCTCTAGGACGCTACCTCCTTATCGCCCACCCTAAGCTCTTTCCCCAAGTTTTCAGCGCCAGGGGGATCGTGCTAGCGTTGGTAGGCAGCTGGATTGTGGGGGTGGCAAGCTTTGCCCCACTCTGGCATGTATTTGTCCTGGTGCCACTGGTCTGCACCTGCAGCTTTGACCGCGTGCGAGGCCGGCCTTACACCACCATCCTCATGGGCATCTTCTTTGTGCTTGGGCTCAGCAGTGTGGGCGTCTTCTACTGCCTCATCCACCGCCAAGTCAAGCGTGCTGCTCGAGCGCTAGACCACTATAGGCTGCAGCGGGCCAGCATCCGCTCTCACCAGGTGGCTGGGACAGATGAGGTCATGCCTGGCCACTTCCAGGAGCTAGACAGCGGGCTTGCCTCAAAAGGACCCAGTGAGGGGATTTCATCTGTGTCAGTCAGTGCTTCGACCACGCAGACCTTGGAAGGTGACCCGTCAGAAGCAGGGGAACAGGGCACCAGAAAGGCAACCCAGCATATTGTAGAGAGAGGCCTTCCTGAAGCTCATCATAGGGTCCGGGAAACTGCAGGAGAGCGCAGAGCCCCGGATGCCCCATCGGAATTCGGAAAGGTGACACGCATGTGCTTCGCGGTGTTCCTCTGCTTCGTCCTCAGCTACATCCCCTTCTTGCTGGTCAACATTTTGGACGCCAGGGGCCGCGCTCCGCGGTTAGTGCACATGGTGGCTGCCAACCTCACCTGGCTCAACAGCTGCATCAACCCGGTACTCTACGCAGCCATGAACCGCCAGTTCCGCCACGCATATGGCTTCATCCTGAAACGCGGGCCACAGAGTTTCCGTCGGTTCCGTTAGAGCTGGTAGTTCATTCATCAGGCCAGCCCAGCATCGAGCGTGGTCCGCAGGATAGGAGCCCTTTGATCCTTGGACATTTTTACAGACAACCTCATTGGTGTTTGGGCACACCCCTTTCCATCCAGGAATCAATGTGTCAGTCCTGCGTCACCCAAGGTCAATTATTAATAAATGCATCACGCTTCCCCACTCTTCACATGTTTGTGTGTTTGTGTGTGCATGCGTGTGTGCGTGTGGTGTCTTTCCTGGTCTCTTTCCACCTTTTTTTTTTTTTTTTTTTTTTGAGACAGGGTTTCTCTGTAGCTTTTTGGTTCCTGTCCTTCCTGGAACTAGCTCTTGTAGACCAGACTGGCCTCGAACTCACAGATGGTTGTGAGCCACCATGTGGTTGCTGGGAATTGAACTCACAACCCCTGGAAGAGCAGCCCGTGCTCTTAACCACTGGGCCATCTCTCCAGCCCCCCACCTTTTTTTTAAAGATTTTTATTTATTATGTATATAGGTTTCTTCCTTCATGTATCCTGCAGTACAGAAGAGGACACCAGATCTCATTACAGATGGTTGTGAGCCACCATGTGGTTGCTGGGAATTGAACTCAAGACCTCTGGAAGAGCAGCCAGTGCTCTATTCCTCTGAGCCATCTCTCCAGCCACCTTCACCTTTTTTTTTCAAGGCAAAGTTTCTCTGTAGCTTTGGAGCCTGTCCTGGCACTAGCTCTGTAGACCAGGCTGACCTTGAACTCACAGAGGTAGGCCTGCACCTGCCTCCTGAGTGCTGGGATTACAGGCGTGTGCCACCACCGCCCAACTTAGTTTTTTATTTTTTAATTAATAGTTATTGAGCTCTGCATTTTTCTCTGCTCCCCTCCCTGTCTCTCCCCTCCCCACTTCAACCCTCCCCCAAGGTCCCCATGCTCCCAATTTACTCAGAAGATCTTGTCTTTTTCTACTTTCTACTTCCCATGTAGATTAGATCTATGTAAGTCTCTCTTAGTGTCCGCATTGTTGTCTAAGTTCTCTGGGATTGTGGTTTGTAGGCTGGCTTTCTTTGCTTTATGTTTAAAAACCACCTGTGAGTGAGTACATATGATAATTGTCTTTCTATGTCTGGGTTACCTCACTCAATATGATGTTTTCTAGCTCCATCCATTTGCCTGCAAAATTCAAGATATCACTATTTTTTTCTACTGTGTAGTAATCCATTGTGTAAATATACCACATTTTTCTTATCCATTCTTCGGTCAAGGGACATTTAGGTTGTTTCCAGGTTCTGGCTATGACAAACAAAGCTGCTATGAACATAGTTGAGCACATGTCTTTGTGGCACGATTGAGCATCCTTTGGATCTATACCCAAAAGTGGTATTACTGGGTCTTGAGGAAGGTTGTTTCCTAATTTTCTGAGAAATCGCCACACTGACATCCAAAGGGCCTGTACCAGCTTGTACTCCCACCAGCAATGCCGGAGTGTTCCCTTTTCCCCACAACCTCTCCAGCATAAGTTGTCATCAGTGTTTTTGATCTTAGCCATTCTTATAGGTGTAAGATGAAATCTCAGAGTTGTTTTGATTTCCATTTCTCTGATGACTAAGGATGTTGAACATTTTCTTAAGTGTCTTTGAGCCATTTTAGATTCCTCTGTTGAGAGTTCTCTGTTTAGGTCTGTACTCCATGGGATTGCAGACATGCATATCCATGCCCAGCTTTTACAAGTGTGCTAGAGATCCAAACCCAGGTCCCCATGTTTGTATAGTAGCCCTCACTTCCCAGCCCACCGCTCTAGCTGCACATTGCATGCTTTTAACGCCCAGGAATGTTTATGTGGGAAAAAAGATCTAAGTCGGGATCAGAACTGAAACGTAGTAGTTAAGGCTTTGGGGTGACCTGTGCTAGAGCAATGTAGAAAGAGCTATCCAGGTATAGACACAGTCTGTGACTGACAGGGTTCCAGCTTGCAGCACATGTATGGGACTTGGAGAGATTTAGCTTTCTTTCCCTTTCCCCCCTTTGAGCAGTCTTGCTATGTAACCCAAGTCCTCAAACTCGAGACAATCCTGCATTAAACACAGCGCAATTATAGGTGTGCGTTTCTTTCCTTAATAAAACTGCCCTGATACCCACCCAGGCCAGGAGGTTTATTCAAACACTACAGGTTACATCCCTGCAATGAATTGTGTTCATTGTGTCCGAAGCAAGGAGACAGTCAAGGTGGAGACTGTGCTCTGGGAAAATGGAACTGAGCTTAGTGGCTGGCAGATGTACAAGGGAGGCTCTCTTTCTCTGATCTTCCTGTCCACGCTGAAGAAAGGCTGCAGAAACGGCTTGAGGGCACATCTTCCCCAAGCATCTTCCATTCTGTAAGCCGCCTGGAAACACAATCCACCAGATGGTGCTGGAGTCCTGTGCTTCCTTTCTGACTTCCGGTTGAGTATTGAAAGTGCCAGCAAGATCACTGACTAAGGGTGGAGGAACAGGGTTTGCATCTACACCACCACCACCACCACCACCACCACCACCACCACCACCACCACCACCACCACCACCACCACCAAACTTGGCAAGGAAAATGAAGAATGAGGATTTTTTTGGTTTTTGTTTTGTTTTGTTGGTTTTTTTGAGGCAGGGTTTCTATGTGGTTTTGGAGCCTGTCCTGGAACTCCCTTTGTAGACCAGGCTGGCCTCAAATTCACAGAGATCCGCCTGCCTCTGCCTCCCAAGTGCTGGGATTAAAGGCGTGCGCCACCACCGCCCGGCTGTTTTGTTTTTCAAGACAGGGTTTTTCTGGCTGTCCTGGAACTCACAGGCTGACTTCAAACTCACGTGTCAGTCACTATGCTCAACTCCTAGAGTCTTCATCCTTCTCTAAGGTGGGACAGGGTAAGGTTCTGGGTGAGCACCAGGAGAGCGCTGGGAATGGAATGTGGGTTGGGTTGACAAGATGACCCTCCACACCGCCCTTTCTATCTCTAAATGTGTTTTGAGACAAGAAAAATTTTAAGTATTGAAATAAGAATAGAAAGATAACCCCCGCCCCGGGAGGGACTAATCCAGAGCCTGTGTTTCTAGATGTTCTCCACAGTCTACTGAGACAGGGTGCAGACAGATGCCTGAGATTGTGGAGCTGAGACCTGGCCAAGGACCTGAGTGGCAGCTTCATGAACTTGAGACCTTGGGTCACTCTAGGCTTCGGGTTTCATGATCTGTGGGAAACTGAGAGTAGGGGTACTCTCTGTGTAGCGCTAAACCATGCAAAGATATTTCATGGACGCATGAAATTCCCATGACGAGATCTATTATACTTTCTTACAAAGGGGAAAACAAACATCAACAGGTTAATTTGTTCAAAGTCAAAGGGCTAGTAAGTGATAAACTGTGGTTTGAGGGCAAAGTGTAACCAGAGCTGTTGCCAGCATTAAGGACTAACCACTACAGAACAGCTAGCTGCCTTGTTCCGGGACCAGGCAAACTCTAAAAGTTCTTCCTGCTCAGCCCTTCCAGATTCTGAAGGTTTGGTCTACAAGGGCTAGTTCCAGGACAGGCTTCAAAGCTACAGAGAAACTCTGTCTTGAAAAAAACAAAACAACAACCAAGATCCTGAAGATTGACAACTCTGAGGCTTGTAAAAGGGTTCACTTTTCAATTCAATTCAAAAGCTTCCTCAAAGTAGAAGAGAGCTACCACAGAGACTGCTCTTAGACTTCAGAGTGACTTCCTAATCTTCGATTGCTGGGGGCTGGGGGAGGGAAAGATTTAGAGGGCTCAGAGTCTGAAGACCAAAGGACTGAAATTTAGCAAGGAAACTAGCAGCTGTTTTACCCTTGGGGGGCCCTCCGCGATCATATCCTCCCTTCCTAATTTCAATAAAGGCTGGGTTAGGAGAAAGAGAACAGAAAACAAGGCTTTCCTGAGGGTTTTCTCTTGGGGCACTCTTCGGATGAGAAGTCAGTGCCTGGATCCCCCCCCCCCCACTTCTGTCAACCTCCCGCGCGAAGCCTCTCTTTGTCCCTCTCCATCTGGGCGTCTCTCGGACGCGCCTCCTTCACGGCCCCGCCCGCCTGCTCTCGCTCGCGCGCACACACTCGCTTTCCTTCGCTGTCTTTCGCAGGCAGATTTATGGTCAGCCCGGAGACTCTCATTGGCCGAGCGCTGACAGCTCTTGATTTATCGCCACCTCTCATTGGCTGTTCTTGACAGGTCGATTTACGAGTCGCGTTGCCATTGGCCCAGCGGCCTCGGCCCTGATTTACAGCTTGGTGGGCGCCGAGGGGGGTGGGGCGTGCCTGGGAGCGAGGCCGCGCGCCCCTCCCCCGCGTCCTCGCGTGCCCGCCGCGCGTGCCCGCCGCGCCGCTTCGGAAGCCGCTCGGCGAGGTACGAGAGCCGCTGGAGACCGGCGGGCCCGAGGTCGGCGGCGAGCAGCCCTGGGAGCTCTGTCGCGTTTGTTGCGCGGGACCCCTCCCACCCACCTCCTAGATTTACGAGTTTAGACTCGGCCTTCAGGAATTAGGAATATTTATGCTTCGTTGGGAGTGAGGTTTGGAGGGTGATAAATAAGGGACCGCTGGGGTACGATGGGGGCTCCTATTTCGGACACGGTCACTTTACCAAGAACCCCATCAGCGGCTCCCTCTAATCTCAAGCCAGAGGGAGCTCCGGGGCTGTGGGTGGTGGGCTTTCGATACCTGCAAAAGAGTTAGAATGGTTCGGCCCTTGAGAGCCCCCGCCGATGCCTGCTGAGTTTTGCAACTTATAGGATGGAAGGCAGATCAGGGAGGAACTTTGTGAGCATACTGTCGTTCTTGAAAGCCCTGGTGGGCAATTACAGCCTTTCTGCAGAAGACAGGGAGAAATCTGCCGTTACTTAACCTCTAAACTCAGTTGCCGAGGAATGAATGGGGGAGAGGCGCTAGCAAGCAGGTTTCTCGGGGTAGACATCTCCCTCACAGAAAAGGGATTTGAAGTCTCCCACCGAGCCCACATCCTGGATCCTTGGGAAAGAAGGCTAGGAATGTGGCGCCCAATGCATCTCCTAGGAGCCTCCGTCCCCAACCTATCCACCCCCATTGCTAGCTGAGAATTAAAAACACTCCTCGCCCTGGGCCTCCAGGAAATGGGCAGGGGTGGGGTGGGGTGGGGGATCTGCCTAAGGATCCACATGCTTTCTCCAGTTCTCAACCCCTGGCCAGCAGCGTCTTGGCTCTAGGCGTGGGGAGGTAGCAGACAAAGGATAGGGGCCATGACATAAGGGGGATCTACAGAGAACTGGGGAAGTCACCCTGTCCCCACCCATGACCTGGGTGACACTGGCCTCAGCAAGAATGGCCACAGCATATATATACCCCCGCCTTCCCGCAGTGAGATGGGGGAAAGAGGAGAAGGGTCTAGACTGGCCCTTTAAGAGCCACTTAGGGTCAGAAAACCTGGCCTGCAGAGAGGAAGGAGCTGATGTCAGAAGACGGATGGGCAGCAAGATGGGGATTGATGCTAATGGGGGAGTTAAAGCTAAGTACCCAGACACTCAGAGGGCAAAACTGCAGATCTGTCTTCCTTATGCTCACCTCCCCCCAACACCAAGGTTGTAAATCTCCTCGATGGAGGGAAGTGGGGGGGGGTAAGAAAAAAGACAGGATCTCTCCTTTTTCCTGCCCCCTCCCAATTCTTTTGTTTTCTCCCATTCCATTACCCTTTCCAGTAAAATTTCCAACTTATAGCTTTTCATCAGAAATAGAGACAATGATTGCTCCGTATGGAAGAGCTGGGGAGAGGATCTTAAGTTTTCCCTCATCCGCTCTGGGTAGAAATGGGTTGCTGGGACTGAGGGGAAGGCTCAGTGCTCTTCCACTTTGCTCTCTAGCATCTGTTAGGCAGGAAGCAGGTTGTTGGATTCCAGGAGCACCAAGATTTTGGAGGGGTCTCCATGGGGAAAGTTGAGTCCACCCACAGAAGATCAGCAGTCTGTATTCTCAGAACTCCTCATCACACTAGCCTCTCCTCCATACATCCTGTCTTCTGAGGAGACAATCCAAGGCCAAATGATGCCAAAGGCAGCTTTTTCAGTGTGCCCTGAGAGGGAGGAACCCCAGGAGGCAGAGATGTAAACCCTGAGCAGCCCTGCTGCCTTATCTTCAGCTGGAACCATGCCTCCTGTCTTTCAAGACCCCTACTTCCCTTCCTGCTGGTGACCTGACTGGCCTGCTATGTGAGGGCCCTCTGTAAATTAGAAAGCAGGTCCTCTGTGCCACATCCCTGATTTTCCTAACCTAAGAAACAACTAGAGGCCTGGTTGCCTCTGGTTTCCAGTCCTACTCAGTACCCATAAGGGGGTGACCCTATGCCAGGAGTGAGTCTGTTTCCAGTCCTACTCAGTACCCATAAGGGGGTGACCCT
>NC_022017.1:942890-948537 GCF_000317375.1 Microtus ochrogaster
TCCAGTCCTACTCAGTACCCATAAGGGGGTGACCCTATGCCAGGAGTGAGTCTGTTTCCAGTCCTACTCAGTACCCATAAGGGGGTGACCCTATGACAGGAGTGAGTCTGTTTTCAGTCCTACTCAGTACCCATAAGGGGGTGACCCTATGCCAGGAGTCCCATCTGTTTCCCTCTCAAAATTTCCTTTAGAGACCAAAACATGCCTCAGGGGCATCTTCTCTGTTTTCAGAGAAAAGGAAGCAGCAAGGTTGAGTTGAACACTAGGGGTTATGGGCAGGAGCCAGAAAAGCCCAGGCTTCCAGCCTTTTCTAACAGCCCAGTGTCCCCTCCCATGGCAGGGAGGTCAGTCCTTGCCTTCAGCCCTGCTCTGACTGCTTCTCCACACTGGTAATAAATCCTGTCTTTGTCTCCCCTTTGACCCAGGCCCCAGAGTCTGGGGGAGGGGTGCTGCAGAGGAGGGGACAGACAAGAAGAGTGGGAAGAGGAGATGGACAGGGGCGGCTGGTGGGCAGCCATGGTGTGCAGTGAGGGGAGGGGACCTTTTGATTGTTCTGTGGGTCCTGAACACTCCAGCAGGATTGTATTCTAAGTGAGAAAGTCGGGGTTCCTAAGAAGATGTGGAAGTACCTTCAGAATGATCTCTGGAGCATCAAATACTGGGACATGGTGTGAGGAGCCTCAAAGAGGCTGCCGAAAGGATAATATTGTGGACACCATCCTTTTCAGCACCTCGGGCCCCCACACACGTGTCATGTGCACATGTGCACACACATGATTTATGACCTGCCAGCATAAAGCAGCCCAGGAGAGCCAGCTTGCCTTCTTCTGGCCCCTCCCCAGCAGCCTTTTTGAGCTGTCTTCTGTCTCCACCTCCGTTCTTTCTCTGCTCTAGCCCTGCTTGCCTTCTTTGTACAGATTTCTCTCCCAGATTCCCGCCCACTTTCACTTCTCTCCGCTTCTGCCTCTGCTTCTTTTTCCTTCTTATGTCCTTCTTCCCCTTTCCAGCCCCTGACACTGTTCATCCTCCTGCCTCAGTTCCACCTGAACCCTGTTGCAACCCTGCAGAGAACTTTGGGTGTCAGGTTACAAGGATAGACGGGAGGAAAACAGACTACATGGGTCCCAGCTTTAGTGGCTGCTAGAGGGCTCTGCTCTGGCCAGGAAGTAATAGAGCCAGGGTGCCTGGGAGGTAAGCAGAGAGGAGGAGGTAAGCAGAGAGGAGGAGGTAAGCAGAGAGGAGGAGGTAAGCAGAGAGGAGGAGGAGAGCTGAGAAGGACCTAGGAAGACCCAGGAAGACATAGGGAGAGGACACCAAAAGGGAAACACCAAAGAAAGAAGGCGGACCTGTGGGCTTCTATGAAACACGAGGCTTGGAGACCCAACAAGAGATGTGGAACTTCAAAGTCCACAACCCAGGCCCAGTCATGGTCTTTGGTCTACCTCAGCCCTCTGCATCTAGTTCTGGAATACAGGCTCCATTCTGTTAGCCTACTCCGTCCCCGTCCTCCCCTGCTGAGAATGACATCAGCTCTGGCTGACACCCTCCTCAGTCCTGCTGCTGCTTTCTTTCCCAGGGGTGTAGCAAGGGTGTCACCCTTTACCGACCCATTCCTTTTTCAGGCAGAGAGGGAGCCAGAGCTCCCCCAGCCCAGGGCCCTGCAGTCCTAGTGGGAGGAGGCTTCCGGGCCTTGGTGGGAAGAGGGGAGCATGGGCACCAGGCCTGAGAAGCCTGAAGGGGGCACTTGAGGAGGAGACTGTGGCAGTAAATCACCCTGTGGGGGGCTCCCTCTGCCTGGACTCGGTGGGGTGGGGGCAGCGTGGGGAACCGCCACATCTGGCAGGCAGGTGTCTGGCACTGTTCAGACTGTAGTCTCTTTCCCAGCCAAAGGGGGAAAAGGGAGGAGGGCCTCCTAGAATTCCCTGGGGAAGGGGGAAAGGTTCACAAACAGGAGGGGGAGGCAAACCAGACAGTCCAGGCCCCTGCTGTGTCTGTTTTAGTCAGTGCTAAGGACGGGTTTGTAGAGCCCCAAAAGGAAGTTGCTGGCCAGAGGACTGGGTAGGCAGGGGCATCACAGCTCTTCCCCTGCGACTCTCTACCTTCCAGTACAGGGACCACACAGGGACGGTTCAGTACATCACTTTCTGTCTGCTTAGGAGCATCTTGGGCCCAGGTACTTCACAGATGCAGAGCCCAAGTTCCAGGTCTTCCTAGAGGAGGAAGGAATGTTCAAACCACTGGCTTCTTGCCCTGCAGAGAGGGTCTTCCCATTCTGCCTCCTTCCTCCTTCCCTTAGCCTCCACGGTCCAGGTTTGCAGGCCCATGTCAGAACAGTCGAGGTGACTGAAGAGACCCTTCAAATCTCAGTGGAGAGGAAGAGTCCCCACACTGCCCCCTCCTTAAAATCCTGCAGAGGAAGGGGGAAAGAAAACCAAAGCATTCTCCTGTCGCCGCAGCAACCATAAAACCCCCAGCTAAATCCATCTTGTGAGCTCACCGCCCCATTAAGATGCAGGGCCAGGCTCTACGCCAGCCCAGCCACATTCATTTGTGCGAATAAAGGTTGAAGAGGGGGAGGGGAGCGGGCTCTGGAGGGACAGGGAAACGGCGAGAAGAGGTTATTTACACCACCGTCCTGACCTTCTGGAGCAGCGCTGGCTCCGATAAATAACCCGCACAGTGCCTTTTCAGAGGAATGGGAGGTGCGGGAAGGGAGTAGGGACTGGAGGAGAGCCCCCACGCAGGTGCGCGTCTCCGGGTTACTAATGGCTGAGGCGGGAGCAGGCAGCTGGCTTTGGGGGTGTGTGGGGAAGAACTCGGTTCCCCAAGTCTCCCACTGAGAAATTACCATCCCCACCCCACCCCTGGCGCCAATTTCCAGGCGAGGGGACCGAGAGATGCCAAGGAGGCAAACAGCCCCGTAAATTAGGGGCGGGAGTGTTGGAGAGTCTCTGAGGTAGGAAGAAATATTATAAGGAGAGGTGGAGGGGGGTTGGAGGAACAGAAATAGCTGCCAAAAAAAGGGAGGAACAAAACCATCACACAAAAGCAGTTTGGAAGAGATTCGCTTTATTCCTCTGACGCACAGCAACGTACTGTAATCCGCCTGACTCCATTTCTTGCAGAGGCCACCTCCAGTCTGCCCACTTCAGCCAAAGCAGGGGGCAGAATGTTTGCAGGGGAACGTTTTTCTAAGACATTTTCACGGAGATGTGGGGTCAAGGGGCAACATTTCAACCACGAACGGGAATCCAAGCCTTAGAAGAAAGGCAGGCACCAGCCCCTCGGCTGAGGGGAAGGCTGGGGCAGAGAGGGAGAGGCTGAGGGGAAGGCTGGGGCAGAGAGGGAGAGGCTGAGGGGAAGGCTGGGGCAGAGAGGGAGAGCTAAAGAGCAGACTGCAGAACCAAGGCAGAGAAGGAACGTGGCAAGATCCAAGTCATGAAGGACCCTTCTTCCTGGTTCTGTGTAGAAACTCTTCTGGCAGCCACCTGTTTTAGTTTCAAGGTCTGGCTTTGCTCCAGGCTACCAGAGGCCACACCAGGCAAAGACCTGGGAGAGGTGTGGCACAGCAGCCTTGAGGCTGAAGGGCAGATTATAGCAGAGACTGCACTGCGTGCACACTCACAGACAGCGGTTAAATCACTGTCCCTTTGCAGCTCTGTTCCCAATCTCTTCAAGGCAGAGGACAGGGAAGCAGGAAGGAGAGAAGCTGCGCAGCCCCTGCCACTCCAGACCCACTTGGGATGAAGGAAGGAGTCCTCCCTTTGCTGGACATATGGGATGCTGGGATGAGGGCCCTTGGGGCACAGGGAGGGAAACACTCAGCACATTCTTTCTCCAGCTTTGATCTTAAGTACAGCCATAGAAAAGGGCCAGGAGAGAATGTGGGGGTGGGAGAACCAGTGTAGTAGGAAGAGGTGTTTCCCCTGCCTCATTCAAATCTGCCCTTGAGTGGGAAGGAAGTGGGGGACAAACGACCCTAGAAAGGATAGAGATGCAAGGGTCCATTGTGATTCTCCAACATGACCCTAAGAGCATCTGTTGGGGGCCTGGATAAGAAGTCATAGCAGATGTGGGGGTTTGAGGCGCAAGGAACTGGGCATGAAACATCTTCATCGAAGGAGGGACCACTTGATCTGTTCTTTTGCTGACTGTAGCACCTGCAGAGACAAAGGCAGCACTGAGGAGGGCTTGCAAGCCACCGGGCGTGAGCAGGCTGAGGCTCTCCTTCCCCACACTTGCCTTCCCTCTCCTTAGAAGAACTGGGGATAGAAAATCCCAAGGGTGGAAGGATAGGAAGAAGCTCTCTAAGGCCCTAGAGGATTGTCAGTTTGGGAAAGTCCCCCCGAATTCAAATCCACTGGGGGGATGAAGAGAGAAGAGGTATACCTGGGAGGAAAGAAGAAAAAGCTGGGGGTTATTGGACACAGTTATAAAAAGGAGATTACACATCCAGATGATGAGGATTCCTACTGGGCAGACTCAGAACTCTTCCCTTGCAGCCCCAGGTAAGTAGACAGTCATCTGCAGTCAAGGCAGAAGGACGGGTCTGCAGTCTGCACAGTTCAGAATATGCATTTCCAGAACTCTCCCTTGCAGCCCCCAGGTCAGTAGACAGTCATCTGCAGTCAAGGCAGAAGGATGGGTCTGCAGTCTGCACAGTTCAGAATATGCATTTCCAGCTCAGCCCTCATTTGAATAATAAGAGAAAGAGGAGTGTGTGCTCAGAGGCACACAGACCATCTGCTTTAAGGCAAGTCTCTGCCGGGGAATAAATCACTGCCTGAGGTATCTGGCAGGAAGGTTTGAAGGGCACAGAAAGCGAGGCTGACAGTCCCGATCACAGTGAGGGAAGAGGGCTCGGCTGAGGACAAGAGGCAGCCAGGCCACCTCACTGATGCCAGGTCTCAATTCAGACTTGGCTGTTAGGCTCTGTAATAACATGTGGAAAGGAGGGAGGAAGAGTCATACCTGAGACACGGTCTGCTCTGTAAGGGGGACGTCCTCACCCTGTATGGAGATAAGCGTTTAGACTGGAGTCTGAAGCAAAAGCAAATACCCTAAACTTCTCAGCCCCTTCTTCCAAAGACAGAGCCATACTTTTACTGGCCAGAGGGATTGTCAACACAAAGGGCCATTTTATCCATCCTCCACTGAGAGGCAGGGGACTTCTTAAAAGGGTTAGTTCATGCCAAATAATCAGCGGGATATCTGATCCTTATCTCCCTCAACTCTGGGATGAGGACCTGATTCCCTAGTCAGAGAAGACCTTCCACGAATATCAATATCAAGGGGGGGAATGAAGGGAGCCAGGGGTAGTTTAATGGATACCGCAAGGCCTCATGGGTAACGACGGCATGTTAATTTGAAGAAATAAACTGCTGCAACAGCAGCCTGAGAAGGGGAAGGGGGAGACAGTGGGGGGGGACCCTCTCTCTTGCCACATAGAGACATATGTTAGAGGAGAAGATTAAACTATGCAAATGGAGCCCATGGCAGTTAAGGGAGAAGACTTCCCATTACCCAGCACTGGCAACCTTCACTCTGGAGGTCAGGGTCGGGACACAGACATCGCTGCACCAGTTCCCAGGTGGACTCTGTATGCACTATCGTCTCCCAGGTGGACTCTGTATGCACTATCGTCTCC
>NC_022017.1:949247-952885 GCF_000317375.1 Microtus ochrogaster
CTTGTAGACCAGGCTGGCCTCGAACTCACAGAGATCCGCCTGCCTCTGCCTCCCGAGTGCTGGGATTAAAGGCGTGCGCCACCACCACCCGGCTCAGAACCATGAATTTTAATGCTTCTTTTACTTTGTTCATTCGATATGTTTACATTAAAGTGGCCATTTTCTGCAAGACCATATAAAATGCTAGGTTCCTGTTAGAAAACCCAACAAGCTCCTTTGCTTCTCTGGTGCACTGGGGTGGGAAGGCAGGAGAAGTAGGAAAAGATAGGATGTGTTTAGAAGCTGCACCCTCAGCTACACTCAGCAAGCTCAGCTTGAGAGAACCTGTGGAGAGAAGGGGTTGCACATTCCTGCTTACCCGCAAAGCCACCCGGTGCACCACTTGCTGGGGGTCGCTCTCTAGGATCACCCTACAAACACAGAGAAGATCACTGCTCACTTGTCCTGTCCCAAAGGCAGGGATCACTGGCTGGTCAACCCACGTGACTTGGAACAGGGGCAGCCACTTCCCTTTCCCACTCCAAATCCAAGCAGGGCAGAGAACTCACCCTCCGTCTACAATTTCATCCACAGCCAAGAAGAGCCCCTCCATGTTCTCCAGCAGAGCTCTCTTTTCTACATTCTTCCTAAATTCCCAAAAGAGAAAAATCAGACTGTGTGTGAAAGGGATCCTGGGCCACTGTCTGAATATCAAGAAAGGGATTCCAAACAGCCAACTTCTGGCTCCTGGGCTGACTACCCAGAATGCTGCTGGTACAGCTTAGTCTGGAGTGGGTGGGGAAGGTGGGAGGGGTAGGATGCAAATCCTATCTGCACTCAAGTGCTGACAAACTTGTGAAGTCTCTCTGCCTTCCCCCTCCCCCCAGGTCTGTTCAACAAAGGCCAAAGAGGGGTGAGGAACAGCCAGGGGCTGCATCCACCAGCCACAGATCCGCTGGTTTCTGATGTGGCCTGTCACATCCCTCAGTGCGACTCTTTTCTCTAGATTACGCGAAATTAAGTCTATTCATCCACCTGGCTGGGAAATAAATCATCCCCCTTCCTGAGGAAACCTGAGCCTTTGGCCTGCTGGTTTGTGGGCTGAGAGCGCCTGCTGTTCTCCTCCAGATGGATCTCTAAAATGCCTTCACTTAGGAGCTGCTGTGGATAAGGTTCAGTACCTTGAATGTTTTCAGAGAAAGTATCTTACATTTTTTTCTTGCTGTGTGCATGGGAACAGAGGGCTACTGGGGAGGTAAGTAGGGCCAAGAACAGTGGGGCCATTCTATGTACAGGGAGACTATAAAGGCAGTACTAATGGAGACGGGCAATTTTTCACCTGGGACACCTTCCTTGTCCTTCCCCGCCAGCAATTGCAGAGGACAAAGCCTAGGAAAGCACCCAGGGGCTCAGAACACTGTCAGAATCACTGGACATGTCAAGTATAGACAAGGACACCATGGTGCATACTCTGGAGACTGAAGCAGGCAGTGACATGTTCAAGAGCTGCTTGGGGTTCAGTGTTCTAAGACAACTTAGTAAACCTTGTCTTAAATTAAAAGAAAACACAACAAAAGGTTTGGGTGAGTAGCTCAGTGTAGAACAATTGCCTACCAAGTTCAATCATCACTGAAGCCAAAGGAGAGACAGAGACTCCTCTCATTCCATAGGAGGATCGTGCTCACAAAGAACCAATTCCCCAGTGTGGCTCTCATTTCCCAGGAATTCAGGCCCTGAGGGAGAGGTACTTTCTCTTCCCAGTGTAAACAGAGAAGGCTGCTCACCTCAGCATCTGGCTCAAGGAGTCAAACAGGCAATTCAGAACAGCCATAAGCATCAACTGTTGAGAAAGGAGACAGAAGGTTCAAGGCCCTAAAACTGCTACCCCAAAGCAAACCCCTCCACTAGCTTCTTTAGCAACACACACAGGTTTTCACAACGACCAGAGACATAATTTGAGGTGCAAACACAACAGAATTAGCCTCTGGTTTCTCAGAGAAGTTAATTCTGCTAAACAATTCCACAAATGGAGGTTTCTTTCCTTCGTTCCTTCCTTTCTTCCTTCCTTCCTTCCTTCTGTAAGACTTTAAGACAATCCTGAAGCCATTTTTGAATCCTCTCAGCCTCTGTGCCATAGTGCTTCCCCTCCTCCCCTGGGAACCAAGGACCTAACAGCTACACTCGCATGTACTCAGTTCCTGAACAATTACCCATATACGTATGCTTTGATTCAGTCCCCTGGGAAACGGGGTCAAAATGACCTCTTACCTCATCTGATCTGGCAACAGCTCTCCAGTCAATTATTGGTAATAGCCCTTTCAAATAAGCCAATCAGAATAGTCAAAGAACAACCACCCCTTGCTTCTGTGGCCCCTTTAAAAGTAGACTGTACTAGCCGCTATTCGGGGTCCCTTGGCTTCCTGAATGCTGGGGGACCCTGTCATGACAGAATTAATAAAATCCTCATGCTTTTGCATCGGCTGTGGTGTGTGAGATGGTCTCTGGGGGCGACTCCTTCTCGGTGTTTGGACGCTAGAGTCCAACACTTCCTTTCTTTCAGACAGGGTTTCTCTGTAAAGCCTTGGCTCTCCTGGAACTAGCTCTGTAGATCAGACCAGCCTCAAACTCACAGAGATCTGCCTGCCTGCTGGGATTAAAGGTATGCACCAACTGTGTTAAGTGAAGGTTTCTTTAAGACAGAAATTCAAATAGAACTTTGCTGACATAGCCCTCAATGTATCTTAGTTCTCTGTGTGTTTGCTTTTTATTAATTAACGTTTTTTTATTTGTTTGTTTGTTTTATGAGACAGGGTTTCTCTGTAGCTTTGGAGCCTGTCTAGGAACCAGCTCTTGTAGACTAGGCTGGCCTCGAACTCACAGTGATCCGCCTGCCTCTGCCTGGGATTAAAGGTGTGCCCAGCAAGATTTATTTTTATTTGTGTGTATGTGCCACAAATATACAGGTGCCCACAAAGACCAGAAGAGGGCACTGTACTCCACTTGAGAAGGAGTTACAGATGGTTGTGAGCTGCCCAACATAGAAACCAAATTCAGTTCTCTGAAAGAACAGCAAGCAGTCTAACAGTAAGCAATATCTCCAGATGTGTTTTCTTTTTGTGTAGTAACTGAGTCGACCCTGAATTCCTGACTATACTTCCCAAGTGTGTGCACTGTCATGCCTCTCCGCCTCTATGTCTCTTTGTTAGTTGATAGCATGGATGCTCATGTTTGTCTGCGTCTGTATCTGTGTATCACACAGGTGCAGGGCCCAAAGAGGCTAGAAGAAGGCACTGGATCCCCTGGTATTGTAGTCATAGGCACTGGTGAGTCACCATGTGGATGCTGGGAATCAAACCCAAGACCTCTGGAAGAGCAGCCAGTGCTCTTAACAGCTGAGCCATCTCCTGCCCCTACCTCTGTGTCTTTACCGATGGGTCAGTAAGGAGAGAAATCATAAATCCAGCAAAAGCTGAAGCCAGAGGAAGGTGGTAGAACGTCCTTTTATAGAACGTCCTTTTAAAAAACTTATTTTTTCCCCCTGAATCTGTCTCCTTCATCAGGCGATGAAAGGAGACAGAGACCCAAATTGGAGCACCGGACAGAAATCTCAAGGTCCAAATCAGGAGCAGAAGGAGGAGGAGCACGAGCAAGGAACTCAG
>NC_022017.1:954785-959596 GCF_000317375.1 Microtus ochrogaster
GGTCTGGTGCCCTCTTCTGGCCTGCAGACATACACACAGAATATTGTATACATAATAAATAAATATAAAAAAAAAAAGAAAATAGCCTGTGTTATACAGTAAGACTCTGCCCCTTAAAAAAAAAAAAAAAGACCTGGGAAAACTTCCTTTCTGACTAACTCTTTGACTGGGTCACTTTGTATGCTGACAGGGATCTCTAAAAGACTTCTTTTAAGTCTTTTAAAAGGTCTAAAAGACCTTGCCAGACATCGGAGGAATGTGGCTCTACAAAGTCCAAAACTAATGGCTGTGTCCCATCTATGGTTTCAGAAGCAACATCAGAGGTAGCAAATGGGCAGGGATTCTCACCTCATTTTCATAGGAGCTGCCAATCACATAGAAATAGAGATCGATGCTACTTTTATAGACCACTGTCAGCCCTTCCAACAGAGCAATTTCACCTTGGGAAGAAAGCAGAAACTGAGTGGTGGGAGAAGAGGAGACAGAATAGGAGTTCCCATGAATTCCTGGGGACAGCTGTGTGGGCCAAGGAAAGGTCAACTGTAATGACCTCCAGGCACTGAAGCTATCTCTTGTTTATGGGGTTGGCAGAAGGGACACAGAAACTCAGGGGAGTCTAAATACATGTTTTCTAACTCTCCCTCCCCCACTGCACCTACTTTCCTCCCTGTGTATGAGGCAGGATACCAGCGATCCTTCGGAGGTGAAAATGCAGAGCGGTCACCTTTACAGGCTTCCATTTCCCTGCCCTAATGGATGCGGTACAATAAGCAGAAGTGCAGTTAAATTTGTCAGGTGAGGCTCATAAATCCAGGGACTAGACAGGTAGCTAACAGCCAAGCTTCTAGCACGGTATTCCCACGTGAGGTACACTCACCTCCCCATTACATTTCTGAAGAGTTTATTATATGAGGGGGGGAAGAGAAAAGAAAGAGGAGAGGAGGCCGCATCATTTTATCTTTTTCTACAGTCTTGCTGACACCCCGTTCCCATGGTTCCCCCCAACACAGGGAATAGTGAAGGAGAATGACCTACTGTCTGTCCGATGGGTCTTGTTGAAAATGTTCTTCTCAAAGGCCTTCTGCTCCTTGACACTGGGGTAGGTGTCGTCATAGTACTAGTGGGAGGGAAGGAGACAGGGCTGGGTCATCACAGCGGTGAGCCCAAACCATTAGTGATTGTTCTACCCGGGCTGGGAAAGGAATGTCTGCAGAGGCAGGGAGTGGGAGCGAGTGATGGAAGAAAAACAGGGAGAGATGGAGGGAATGAGGGAGACAGAAGGGAGAGAGGGGGAAAATGAAGAAAGGGAGAGAAAAGAAAAATGCTTGCTGCCAAGCTCCAACCTGAGTCTGATGTCCAGAGCCCACAGGTAGAGGAAGAGAGCCAACTCCTGAAAGCCCTTCTCTGACTTTCTCTAATAACCACACACACCCACAAAAGAAACATGTGTGGGGGACTGTCCTGTAATCGGTCCCACTGTCCTAATGCCATCTCTAAGATTGAGGGCAAAGACCTAGCAGCTCTCCTAAGGACACGCCCACTACATACTTCCCAGGGGCTACCCTGGTCAGGGCAGTGCTTAGGAATAAGCACACTAGATACAGGAGTGCATCCTCAGACTCCCCGTCACTGCAGGAAGACCAGTCCTTTCTTTTGGGGGTGAATACGGGGAAGATGGTTTTGTTTTTCCAGACAGAGTAGAAACTATGGCTGTCCTGGAACTAGCTTTGTATACCGGACTGGGTTTGAACTCAGAGATCTGTCCGTCTCTGTTTCCTGAGTACCCAAGTGCTAAGATTTTTTTTTTCTTTTTCTTTTTTTTTTTTTTTTTTTTGGTTTTTCGAGACGGTTTCTCTGTGGTTTTGGAGCCTGTCCTGGAACTAGCTCTTGTAGACCAGGCTGGTCTCGAACTCACAGAGATCCGCCTGCCTCTGCCTCCCGAGTGCTGGGATTAAAGGCGTGCACCACCACCGCCTGGCTCCAAGTGCTAAGATTAAAGGTGTGTGCCACCACTACCTGTCTGGAGAAACACTCTTTTACTGAGTAGTGGAGAAAGACCATACAAATCTCTTCCACAGCAAGGCAAATCCATGCACTGTTCTCCTGCACATCTTGGCTGTTTCTGTCAGCTCAGAGAAGGGGGCAGTTAAGCACTTCACACAGCCCACTCCCAAGCACTCCTAGCAAGGGGCTGGAGATGCAGGCTGCTAAATCGCCTGCTCTTTCGGGGCTAATCCGTCGCAGTCAGCTGAAGACCTATGACAGGTCTGGCATTTAGTAACTGGATAACTGTTTCCAAAGGTGTCCTGCATAGTTACATCCAATTACAGGGAGGAACAGCTGGTGAATTCTAACTAATCTCCACCTGCTGATTGATTTATGCTCTGCTCACCCAGAGTTAATACACCAGGGACAGAAGGTATTTCTACAGGAAGGGGAGAATGAAGGAGAGGGGTGTCTTTTCTCCTCTCAATCCATCCAAAGTTAGCAACGCCTCACTGGGGCATGCAGTGTGGTGAGGACAGCACAAACCTAGGGCTACAAGTCAGAAACTGGAAGACTCCCGGGCAAAACTCAGGTTGCAAGACAAAGTAAGAGAGACAGGGACAATCGGGACATAGACAGACAGCTTCTAACATTGAGAAACTGTTGTGTTTTAGAGCTTAGGTACCAAAGTTCTTCCTGCTCTGCTGAGGGTGGCAGAGGAGGGTCAAGGTCTGAGCACAACTGGAAGAAAGCACTCCAGGGGATGAGCACAGCTGGAAAGAAGCACTCCAGGGACACAAGATTGCCAACTTGGATTTATCTGGAGTGGTCAAGGTAAGATGGAAGAATTCTCAAAATCATGATACTCTTGAAAGGAAATCTCACCTTAGCAAAGAGTCGATCTCCATCATTGTCCAGAATCAGGATGGCCTTGACAGTGTACAGGGAGGGCTCCTGAGGAAATATGAGCACAGCTTCAGTTTTGAGGGCTCCACCACTACGAGCCTAACAGCTTCCTTCCCTGGTCCCACTGGGGTCTATGCCCCTACGGCCCCGAGGATAACCAAGTGGAGTCAATAGGAGGCTCCAAAGCAGACTCACAGTCAGCTCAGACTCACAGACTCAGAGACAGCTCAGACTCACAGACTCAGAGACAGCTCAGACTCACAGACTCAGAGACTCACAGACAGCTCAGACTCACAGACAGCTCAGACTCGCAAGCTCTCATCAAGAAAGATTACGCTGTTATTTCCAGGTCCTAAGGCCAAGTCACTTTCCAAATAACCCTCCTCCTTGCCTCCTGGGCACAGGTGGGCATGGACTGTGACCACACTAATGAATGAGCACTGCTCATCTGAAAGAAGGTTGTGTACTTAGTCACTGCAGTCTCAAAGCAAGCCAAACACAGCAGAGAAAAGCATTTTGTACACACATGTGAATGCGTGCACACACATACACACACCAGGTCTCCAAGACAGACACCATCCAAAAATTCACGTATGTAACCTTTCCTCTGCTATATATGAATCATTATCACTTAATCTGTTAGGATAAAAATCAACCTGAATCTTAAGTGTGGTAAACAGAAAAATATTTCACAAGTCCAGGGTCCAGGAGGTAGCTAACAGGAGGGGAGTTTTCTCTCACTACCGAGAATAGAACTAAGGGCTTAGTGGTGCGGCTCAGCGCTACAGAGAATGTTTAGTATGTATGCAGGGACACCTGGGTTTAATCCCCAGCCACTCCCCTCCAAAAAGAACAGCTGACACTGGCTCCCGCAGACACCCCAGCCGCAGCTGACACTGGCTCCCACAGGCACCCCAGCCATAGCTGACACTGGCTCCCACAGGCACCCCAGCCATAGCTGACACTGGCTCCCGCAGACACCCCAGCCGCAGCTGTGCCAACACTTTACACCTCTCTCAGCTGCAAACATGAAAGTCTGGTGCTCTCTCCTCTGTCCTCATAACTTTCAGAATGGAAGAGTAAGAGGAGCTGGCACTGTGTACAGAAGGCCTCTGTCACTCACATTATTTGACAATCTCACCAATAAATACTACTTTCTGCTACTTCTTGTGCCAAGGCAAGACTGTCTGCTTTGCTTTCCTGGTCGTCTAGACACAAGGCAGAAGTACTCAGACACTACAGCCCTGTAGAGATAAAGTGAGGCTCCGGAGGGGTGAGGCGCCACAGAGAAACGCAACCTTAGCTTTAAGAGAATGGGAAGTAACCAGGCTTTTCTAACTTTTATTTATTATTATTATTATTATTATTGATAGGGTCTCTCAATAGCCCAGGCTGCCCTCGAGTCCACAAGATCCATCCGCTTCTGCCTCCTAAGTGCCATCACTTATATTATTATTTTATATGTATGGCTGTTTTCTACACGTACGTTTGTGCACTATCTATATGGCTGGTGACCTTGGAGGACAGAATAGGCCCTAAAATTGGGATTACAGGTGCCATGTGGGTGCTAGGAGTTGAACCCTGGTCCTCTAGAAAGGAAGTTAATTAATTTGTTTTTTTGGAGACAGTGCCTCACTATGTAGCTCTGGCTGTCCTGGAACTCACTCTGCAGACCAGGCAGCTCTTGAACTCACAGAGACCCGCCTGCCTCTGCTCTGGAGTGCTGGGATTGAAGATGTGTGCTACCACTGCCAAGCAGAAGCCAGTGCCTCTTAACTGCTGACCTCTCTCCAGCTCACTGACCTTATCTTTTGAAAATGGGTTAAGAGGCCGGGCGGTGGTGGCGCACGTCTTTAATCCCAGCACTCGGGAGGCAGAGGCAGGCGGATCTCTGTGAGTTCGAGACCAGCCTGGTCTAC
>NC_022017.1:960364-962562 GCF_000317375.1 Microtus ochrogaster
TTTTTTTTTTTTGAGACAGGGTTTCTCCGTGTTAACAGTCCTGGCTGGGCTGTCCTGGAACTCACTCTGTAGACCAGGCTGGCCTTGAACTCGAAATTTGCCTGCCTCTGCCTCTGGCCTGGATTAAAGTTGTGGCCCACCACTGCCTGGCCTGATTTAAACTCTTTTTTTTTTTTTTTTTTTTTTGTTTTTTTTGAGACAGGGTTTCTTGTGGTTTTGGAGCCTGTCCTGGAACTAGCTCTTGTAGACCAGGCTGGTCTCGAACTCACAGAGATCCGCCTGTCTCTGCCTCCCAAGTGCTAAAAGGCGTGCGCCACCACCGCCCGGCCTGATTTAAACTCTTAAGGAGGCTAATTTTTATGAGGCCCTGTCTCAAAGAGCAAAAAGAAACAAAGCAAAGCATTCATTGATTCTTGTGTTGTTCCTTTCAAGTATCCAGAGCAATATCTGGCATAGTCATCAAAATTTGTTCAAAACTGAGAATAAAGTTTAAAAAGAAATCTCTTGGTGTGATGATGTACTAGAACCAGATTTTACATCTAAGTGGATTTTGTAGTGAGACCATTTGGGGTGCCATCACCAACTCACCCCCTCTGACACACTTAAAACTGCTCACCTCAGACATACTGCTCTCTGGAGTAATGGACAGGACACCTCCTCTGAACTGGGGAGCTGTGCTGCCTGGCAGAGGGAAGTCTTCTGAGTCTAGTCTGAGACATCACAAACAGAAGTTGCTCTTCTAATTCCTAGTTTTACACAGAAAAAGCACCACACAGGGCAGGCTCTGTGCTATAGT
Organism: Microtus ochrogaster; assembly: GCF_000317375.1. Classification (NCBI taxonomy): domain Eukaryota; kingdom Metazoa; phylum Chordata; class Mammalia; order Rodentia; family Cricetidae; genus Microtus; species Microtus ochrogaster. The sequence goes on from NC_022017.1 coordinate 961,161, forward strand.
AACTTAGCAGCTCAAGCACCAAAATTGAGCCCTCAATGGGAGTGAGTTTCCTTAAGGACAAAAGTCCCAATAAAAGGAAATGGCTATGCCCCTCCATCCACACTCATGGCAACCATAGAGAGCTAGCTGCCCACAAGTTGAAACTGGACCTTAATCTGGCATTGGTGACTGTTCTTGCAGCCAGAGTTTGGCATTTCAGGAAGAAATGGGAGCATACACCCCCACCCCAGCGCACGCCAAAATCCCTAATGGCCACCTGCCAAGTGGGAGAGCCAACGTTCTTGTGGCCAACACTGTCTAAGCACCTAAACAGCCATGCTGACAACTGAGAAACATAGCCCAGGGTTCTGCTCCCAGCTCTTGGCACTGGTTTCCTAGAAGATGTAATCAAAGAAACCTCAAAGCAGAAACCCAGAGTCTTCTTGGACACAATAAAAGACAGGGTAAGGAGAAAGAAGAGACCAGCTTTCAGGCACCAACATTCTGGGAAGGGAGGGAAGTCAGGACAAAGGTCTGACCATTGCAGATTTGCAAAAGAAAAGTCACAAGGAAAGTTGAGGGCTTAGGCAGGAGGAGTGCACAGGAGGAGTGCCAGCTTTCCTAACTTCTCCTGTCACCTCCTAACTCTAGCTGGGCCCTCTTTACCCTATGGCCTTTATCTCTTACAAGTGGGAAGCCTGAGAGTTCTCTTTATGTCATAAAGTCACCCAGTTCAAAGGTGCCAGAAGCCATTGCTGATAATGTAATTTCACTCTAAGTTGAAGCTCATTGGGCTGGAGAGATGGTTTATAGGTTAAGAGCACTGACTGCTCTTCCAGAGGTCCTGAGTTCAACTCCCAGCAACTGCATGGTGGCTCACAACCATCTGCAATGAGATCTGGTGCCCTCTTCTGGTCTGTGGGCATACATGTAGACAGAACACTATATACATAATAAATAAATAAATAAATAAAATCTTAAAAAAAAAAAAAAAGAAGAAAGAAGAAATGAGCTTACTCATGGACTGGGCTTTGACCTTCTAATACATTAAAAGGCTGACTCGTGGAAAAGACCCTACAATTTTAGGATCATATTCAAAGGGCTGAAAAGATCTATTCTTCCCTCTCACTTCCCAAATGGGCAGCTGCTAGAAAGCTTTCGAGACAAAGTTCTGTGATGCACTGACTTTCAGAGCCACAGCCTGAGTGTATAACAGAACTTCACCTCAAATGCTAATTGTGCCTGCAAATGATGGATGGGCAGACTGACTTGTGGGAGGAGTACCAAGGACAGATTTTCATATCTGTTTTTATTTTCAAGAAAACTCCCCAGGCCGGGCGGTGGTGACGCACGCCTTTAATCCCAGCACTCGGGAGGCAGAGGCAGGTGGATCTCTGTGAGTTCGAGACCAGCCTGGTCTACA
>NC_022017.1:962662-969506 GCF_000317375.1 Microtus ochrogaster
AAAAAAAAAAAAAAAAAAAAAAAAAAAAAAAAAAAGAAAACTCCCCAGGACAGCTGAAATGCCATCCAACAAGCAATGAGGCTGCTGCAAACAGCTCCCTGGTCTCAATCAGGGGCTCCAGAAACCTGATGGAAAATGACCTCTGCGAGCCCCACAGCCACGTGGGGAAGGCTAGGGCGAGAGGAGCCCTTCCCAGTGCTGCCCTCTGGGGGCCTTCTCGCTGACTCGCAGCTTCCTTGGGATTATAGCCCGAGCAAACAGTGCTAGAAAGGCAGCAGTTTGCCTAAGGTGTGAGACCTTGTAGTTTAGCCACACACAAATCAAGAGACCTTGTGTTTAATTCACACACAAATCAAAACAAAGCAAAAATGGGGGGAGGGGGGCAAAAAACAAAACAAAAAACCCATCACCAAACTCTATTTGTGTGTATTTTGTATTTTAAATAAAATTAATAGAAATAGGTTCAGAAAAGAAGACATGGGAAGCTGACTGACAGTAGTGGCTCATTCCTGTGGCAGGTGCTAGGAACAGGAGGAACAAAAGTTTAAGGTCATCCACAGTTACTTAGCCAATTCTAGGACAGGCTGGGATAAATGACCTTGTCTCAAAACAAGTACAAAAACAACAAACTATGGAATTAAGTCTATTGAAAATATATACAGTAATAGTAAGGGAATACTTGAATAAGATCATTGTATTAACACCAGAAAATCTTGGAGGGACAATATGTATGGCAGAGAAACAGAATGTTTTAGAATTATGACTATTTGATGAATCAGAAGGAATGGCTCGGTGTTTACGAGCATTTGCTGCTCCTGCAGAGGGCTCAGATTCAGGTCTCAGCTCCCAGTTCCAGGGGTTTCTGACACCCTCTTCTGGCCTCTGAAGGTTACTGCATGCACATGGTGTCCATATATGCATGAAGACAAAACATTTACACATGTAAAATAAAACTTAGAACAAAATCTAGTTGCGATTCCCGGAAAATTCTATGTTCCCTATTTAACCAAGATATTCTTGGGGCCATGGTAAAAGGGGGGAGTGCCTTGGCTTAGTAATGGATCTGACCAGCTGAAAACTAATACCAAGCTGGACCATGGTGGAGCATACTTTCAGTCTCAGCACTCAAAAGGCAGAGGCAGGCCAATCTCTGTGAGTTCAAGACCAGTCTGGTCTACTGAGTTAGCTCCAGGACAGAGAAACCCTGTCTCTACAAAGCAAGTTCTAGGGCAGCCAGAAATGTTATACAGAGAAATCCTGTCTTGAAAAACAACAACAACAACAACAACAACAAAACCAAACAAACAGACAGAAAAAGAATCTTTTTAGGAACTGAGACTATAGCTTAGTGTAGTGCTTGCCTAGCACACATGAAGCCCTGGTTCACTCCCCAGTATGACATAAAACAAGACACGGCACCCCATCTGTAATCCCAGTGCTGCTCAAGACTTAGAGGTAGGAAGATCACAAGTTCAAGATTATCAGCGATAACAAGGTCACACGCCTCTAAGAAAAAATACTTGTCATGCAAGCATGGGGACACAAGGTTGAGCCCCAGAAGCCTTATAAAAAAACCCAAGCACAGGGCTGGCAAAGATGAGAGAGGATCCCCTGTTCACTAACAAGCCAGCCTAACCAAACCAAAAAGGTTAGCAACAACAATAACAACCAGGTAGACAGCTGCTGAGGAATGGCCTCCTATCTGTGTGCGAGCTCGCCTGCCCCCCCCCCTCTCTCTCTCTCTCTCTCTCTCTCTCCACTCCCCCCCAGCCCAACCACATACAGACAGGAAGCACAGGCATGGGACAAAACTTCTGTGAAGAAGAGGAGCCGAAGTCTGAACTCTGAGTTTCCCCCTCCCTTCCTCAAAGAAGTGAAAGGCTGGGCCTAGATCAGCTAAAGCTAATGCCTTTTTTTCCATTAATTACACAGACCCTTGTGATAAGCTGATAAAATCTATGGACCTTATTCCCATTGTAAAAACATGCCACACAGTTTGTGATTTCAAGAAGTTCATAGACTAGGTTTAGAATGAAATGTTTTTTTTCCTCTGAAGACAAGATTATGTGAAGAGCCTAGTTTGGTGGCATACATCTTCAGTCCCAACACTCAGGTGGAAGAGGCAGACTGATCTCTGCAAGTTTGAAGACAGCATGGTCTACACAGTGACCAGCCATAGCTACATAGCCAAAAAAGAAAGAAAAAAGACTGAGAAAAGGAAAAATTGAGAAAATGAGTGATTTCCCTTCAGCAAGTTAACAACTTCAATAAAAACACGGGGGCCTTTCTAAGTTAATAGACCAAGGATCTCATTCAGCCTGCAGGGGATAAGTAAGGACCAGCACTATATAGCTTCAACAGCCGGCTTCGGTGTCCACACTGGGCAAGTTAATCAAGCCTCAAGCTCTTTGGGAATGCAGGGTACCAGGTCTTTGCTTTTCTTTTCTAAAAGATGGATCTGGGCTGGAGAGATGGCTCAGTGGTTAAGAGCATTGCGTGCCCTTCCAAAGGACACGAGTTCGATTCCCAGCAACCACATGGTGGCTCACAACCATCTGTAATGAGGTCTGGTGTCCTCTTCTGGCCTACAGACATATATGCAAACAGAATAGTGTGTCCATAATAAATAAATAAATAAATAAATATTTTTTTAAAAAAAGACGGATTTATTTGACATGTCTGAGCAACCAGCATTGTTAGAGAAGGCTATGATCTACTGTCAGTGCTGGGAATCACACAGGTTCTCTATAAAAGCAACCATGCTCTTAAGTGCTAAGCCATCTCTCTGAACTCCAGATATCATCTGAATGCTCGAAACAGCTGCAAAACTTCCTCCATAGGAGTCACAGTTCCTAACTCTTCACCATTACCAAGGCAAGAGTCACAAAAATGAGGTGGTCCTGCTGAACAGAGCAACAGGCCTGAAGGCTACATCAGAACATCCTCCCACCCGAATTGGGCAATTCAGAAGCCCACACTTACAAAGCAAAGGAAAAATAATCAAATGGGGTATGAGACATCTTTTGTTTTCTTTCCAGTGTTAGGGATAGAGGGAACCCAAGGCTGAGTATATGTTAGGAAAGTATTACATCATTGTACTATATCCCTAGGCCTTGGATATTAAGTTTGAGACAGGGTCTCAGTGAACAGCCCAATCTAGCCTGAATTTTGCAATCCTCCAGTTAAGCCTCCCAAGTAATAATGGGTATGTGTTCACGACTGGCTGGACATCTAAATTTAAGAGACTCTAAAGTCCTAAACTCTTTTTCGTTTCCTTCCTTCCTTTTTTGCTTGAGACAGGATTTCTCTATATAACAATCCTGGCTGTCCTGAACTCTCTAGGTAGATCAGGCTATCCTCAAACTCTCAGAGATCCACCTGCCTCTGCTTTCTGAGTGCTGGGATTAAAAGTGTGTACCACCACCACCTGGCCAAGTCTTAACTTCTTAATGTGAACTTCTCTTCGTTTTCAAGGCAGGGCATTACTATAGCTTTCAGCCTGGCCGCAAACTCTTAGAGTCAGGAGTCCTTCTGTTTGGGCTTTGTTAGTGCCGGGAGTTACAAATCCATTTTTTGTGCATCCTTGGTTTATATCATGGTTAATCCTGCTGCCCCCTTTCAATTGCTCCTGAGAAAAAGAGCTAAAGACTAGAATAGCAGCCTGAGTTCTTCAGTATAACACAACAGAAAAGATGGAAGCCACCGGGCGATGGTGGCGCATGCCTTTAATCCCAGCACTCGGGAGGCAGAGGCAGGTGGATCTCTGTGAGTTCGAGAACAGCCTGGTCTACAGAGCTAGTTCCAGGACAGGCTCCAAAGCCACAGAGAAACCCTGTCTCGAAAAACCAAAAAAAAAAAAAAAAAAAGAAAAAAAAAGAAAAGATGGAAGCCAAGTTTGGTTGCACATATCCGTAACTCCTGCACGCAGAAGACCCTGCTCCCCCAGCGCCCCCACCATACACATAACACCAAGAGAGTGGAGGATAACTGGTTGACAGAACTTATTCAGACCAACTGGGTACAAATGGAATTATGTACACCGATTGTGAGGAAGAAGGGAAGGAAAAGCCACTAAGAGACAGACTTTCTTTTCTTTGATTTATTTTGGGGTGAGGGTGGGTCTCATGTATTCTAGACTGCCTTCAAGTTTCTATGTAGCTGAGAATGACCTTGACTTTCTCCCAATCTTCCTGTTCTACAGAGAATTAAGATTACAGGTGTGTACAGCCAAGTCTATTTCAGGATGCTAGGTGAACTCTGCCAACTGAACTACATCCCTAGCACCAAGATAAGCTTTGATCTGCAGCACATGAATTAAGTTCCACAAAAGGATTTCCTGAAGACATGACGGTGACAGAGGCCCATTTGGAGGCCCTCACAGTGCACATAGATCTGGCCTCCCAGAGCACCTTCATGAGCTGTACTCCCTCTGTTATTCTAACTTAAGTGCTTGCATAAGCACCGATGATGCCTCTTCCATCCTTATTGTCCCCTCTTGCTCCGCCTTCCTCTAGTTTTTCTGACAATACCCTGCCAATATCAAGCCAAGTCATACCAACGGAATAAGAAACAGTAGGAAGAACCTAGACGAGAAGCCTAACCTGCCTTAAGGCTTCCTTACATAGATGGGCAGCTACACTCACAACCTGCCCCTCAGTCAGGACCTGGCTTTCCAGGGTCTGCTTTTCTTCATGTAGAGGCCTCCTCCACCCCTTCTGACCATGTGATGGTTCCCCTAGACCTTTGATATAATTTATACCTTGCCAGGGACCAACTCTTTCCCACCACTGTGACAGAGAGGGAAAAAATATATAAATAAATATGTCGGAAATCTATAACGAGGTCTTCTTGGAGGGCAAGACATGGGGAGAGTTAGAAGCAGCATCAATTACTCTTTAGGGGTTTTAGTTCAAGCCAAGGTCTGCTTCTAGCAATCAACCATTAAAACAAGCCGGCCAGAGTAACAGCACAGTTTATTCTGATCATTTAATTTGAAGTGTCAATAAATTAAACTTCAATCAATTAAACTAGGTGTGCAATAACCCAGATGGACACCCTGACACCAACATAATCACAATAAAAATTTTTATGGCTGCCAGGGACCTCACCGGGGGCAGTGCTAGCACTGCTCAAGCCCTGGCTGAGAAATATATCTCCACAGCACAGGAACAAGGAGATTGCTTCTCCTAACGAAATGGAGGGCCAAGCACCAGCAAGGACACAGCTGGGAGAGGGGCACAGGGGACTGCCAGGAACGAGATGGGAGTGCTTTGGGGGCTTAATGTAATTGATACCTTTGCCCAAAGCAGGGGGAGGGGGCATTTAGGCCAAGTATCTCTGTTAGTGCCAAAAGAATTTAACAAAAGCCCCATTAAGATGATTCAGGAAGCAAGGGCCAAGAGCCGGCATCAACCTGAGTCACTCATGTGTTCCCAGTCCCTCCTCCAGACACAGGCACATCCCAGTGCACTCTAGAGGGCCTGATACTTGAATGGGACATGGAAATCAGAATTTTGTCAGTTTTAGGATAAAATATTAAGGAGAGATAATGGACAGAATTGAAGTCTAATCTGTAAGACACTGGGCTGAAATTAAAACCTGGAAATAGGAAGAAAAAAAATCAACATACAAAGGCCTTAAGGATCTGAACTACTACAGTAATTCAGCTTTGAGGGTGAAAAAAAAGCAAAGGCCGAAGGAAAGCATAAGTTATTAACGTTAAGATTCCAAATTATAAATGGAGAATGGCAAGCACAGACTCCTCTCCACTGAGAAGAGAGGGCAGAGACAGCAGCAGAGGAGGCTGAGCCAGGACAGGCTGGGAGCTGAGAGACGAAGAACTGAAGGAAGATTAGAGAAACTCGATCATGAGCTAAGGCAGAAATGACTCTTTGAAAAGATTTATTTTATGTATATGGCTGGTTTTGCCTGCCGATGTGTGTTTAACCTGCATGCCTAAAGCCCAAAGTCAGAAGAAGGTATGTATGTATGTATGTATGTATGTATGTATGTATGTATGTATGTATACACACACATACACAGGAGGTTTGGGGGTTATTGTTTGGTTAGTTTTTTGAGACAAGATTTCTCTGTGTAGACCAGGATGGCCTCAAACTCACAGAGATCCACCTGCTTGCCTCCCAAGTACTGGACCTAAAATAGGTACCCCCCCAAGTACCAGTAGGTATTTTATCCTCAACAAAAACTGTATACAACTGATCACTGAAAGGAAATTCTGCACAATGAAGAAGTCTAAGAACCTACAGAAACATCAGAGAGAAACTTGGTGAGAAACTAGATTACAAATCCAAGCCCAGCTCTGGCTACATAATGAGAGTGTTTCAAAAAACAGAGATTTTGCCTTTAATCCCAGCACTCGGGAGGCAGAGGCAGGCGGATCTCTGTGAGTTCGAGACCAGCCTGATCTACGGAGCTAGATCCAGGACAGGCTCCTTTGTCTCGAAAAAACAAAAACAAAAAAACAGAGATTTATTCTGGGAGAACAAAGAAGCCAAAGTAGAATGGAGCTTTTGTACCAGGCTGCACTGGAAAGTGTGCTAGTGGCAGACTCAGTATGGTTTTCAAAGTAAAGGTAAGGACCAGGTGGTGGCACACACCTAGGCAGAGGCAGGCAGAGCTGTGAGTTCGCGGCCAGCCTGGTCTACTGAGCAAATTCCAGGACAGGCAAGGCGTTACACAGAGAAACCCTGTCCCAGACCAAAAAAAAAAAAAAAAAAAGTTAGCAAGGGTCTGTCACTACATGGAGGGTTAGTTCACATGGGATCTGTCACTACATGGAGGGTTAGTTCACATGGGATCTGTCACTACATGGAGGGTTAGTTCA
>NC_022017.1:969709-974527 GCF_000317375.1 Microtus ochrogaster
ATGGGATCTGTCACTACATGGAGGGTTAGTTCAGATGGGATCTGTTACTACATGGAGGGTTAGTTCACATGGGATCTGTTACTACACGGAGGGTTAGTTCAGAGGAAAGTGGGAGGGTGAGAAGGAAGCTGAGAGACCTAAGAGGGGCAGAGAAGGAAATGACAGAGATTATCTCAATAATTTAACTCTCCCAGTGCTGCGACCAAATATAGGGCCTTTTAAAGCCAGCTAGATCGTGTGCTCCACCATGGCACTACACCAGCCCAACAGAACCAACGTGAGTATCACCTTCCTTGCTCTCTTTGCTTGTTCTTCTTTTTCAAGATAGGATTTCTCTGTGTTGACCAAGCTGACCTGGAATTCGCTATGTAGACCAGGCTGTCTCAAACTCTAAGATCCACCTGCCTCTGCCTCCTGAGTGCTGAGTTAAAGGTGTGTGCCATCACCACCCAGCACCTTCTTCATTCTTTAAGCTAGCTCTACTAAATTAATTTTGGTGGTTAGTTTTTGTTTGTTTTTTGAAACAGGGTTTCTATGTGTAATAGTACTGGCTTGGCTGCCCCAGAACTCACTCTGTAGACCAGGCTAACCGCAAGCTCACAGAGATCCTCCTGCTTCTACCTCCTGAATTAAAGGTGTGTGCCACCAATACCCGACTAATTTTGGTTTTTTTTTTTTTTTTGGTTTTTCGAGACAGGGTTTCTCTGTGGTTTTGGAGCCTGTCCTGGAACTAGCTCTCGTAGACCAGGCTGGTCTCGAACTCACAGAGATCCGCCTGCCTCTGCCTCCCGAGTGCTGGGATTAAAGGCGTGCGCCACCACTGCCCGGCTCTAATTTTGGTTTTATAAGACAAGATCTTATTCTGTAGCCCAGGCTGGCCTCAAACTAGCAGCAATACAGCCTCAGCCTCCTGAGTGCTGGGGTTATAGGTGTGAGCTACACACCTGATTAAAAAGGTTAAAAACATCCAAAGAGACCAATTCCACAGACTTTATCCACATCTGTTATCAGATTTAAAAAATTCATTAACTGGAGCTGGAGAGATGGCTCAGCAGCTAAGAGCACTGACTGCTCCTCCAAAGGTCCTGAGTTCAATTCCCGGCAACCACATGGTGGCTTACAACCATCTGTAATGAGGTCTGGTACCCTCTTCTGGCCTGCAGGCATACACATAGAAAGAATATTGTATACATAATAAACAAATAAATATTTTTAAAAAATTCATTAACTGACTGGTATGGTAAGTACTTGAAGCTACTCAAGACAGTAAGCATTTTGCTTCGACTTGCCTAACTCACATAATGAGAGTAAACTTTCTTTGACATTTGAAAGAAGGGAAGTAAGATAATACAGGCAGATGGGTCAGCAGAAAGTGCTTGCTATACAAATGTGAAGGTAGACCTGGTGCTCTGCCTTAGTTGTGTGGCAAAGGTGATCCCAGTATGGTCTATATGAAACCCTCACTCACATTGGCACGGTGGGCACATACCTTTAATCCCAGTGCTTGGAAAGTAGAGGGAGGTGAATCTCTGTGAGTTTGAGGCCAGTGAGGTCTACACAGTAAGTTCCAGAATAGCTGGGGTTCCAGGGAGGGAGAGAGAGCGAGAGAGACCCTGTCTCACACAAAACAAAACAAACAAAATAAAAACCAAATTTTTTTTCTTTTAAAAAAGAAAGAAGGTAAAACTTGTTTTGTTTTCTTTTACTGACAGGGTTTGACATGTATGCACACAGGAATCTAAAGGAAAAGAGGAGCCAAGGAAGGCTCTATGGAAACAATCCTGGGATTCCACTCAAGGAAAGAATCTGGAAGTTAAATTCCTACACTAACACACAGGCAGGCAGACTCAGGCATCTCCAAACTGCCCACCAGTGCACGTGAAAGAAATGCTGTCTGATCCTATTTTAAAGGGGTTGTGTTCTATTTGAACAAGCAGAAAGGATCAGACAAAGGAGCTAATGTATTCCTGGAGCCACCACAATTCTCATGTAACCAGAGGAAGGTCCTACAGTTCCTAAAATCTAAAGGAGGGGGGAAAGGAGACAGAATAAGGAGTCAGAGAATATATTCCAAAATCAATACTAGCTCTAGCAGGCATTCCAGAACTTGGATGCAGTGCTATATACTAAGGATTAACAAGAAGCAGAAAACATGAGGAAGATGACATGGAATTGTTAATTATCGTATACTGACCACCACCAGGAGTATGTGAGGCTGAGAAAACATCTCTATTCTCTTGTTGCAACTTGAGGGGAATATGATGGTTTAGGGAAATTCAAGTAGGTGTGATTCACAATGCTAACCATCTGGGAGAACTTGAAAGAACCCATCCAGCACACTCAGAACTGTCCTAAGGACCCCGCCTGCTCTCTTCAACTTTGCCACCGACTCTGCCCTCTTCCCGGCAAGGCTTCCTCCTCCGAAGCGCAGCTCTAGGTCCCAAGTAGGCACACTCGCATTCCTCGGGCAGCGGGAGCTTCGGCCCCCGAGGCCTGCCCGGAACTCCCCTCTCCCGGCCCCACTGCTAAACCCCGCCTCCCGGACCCTCTGGACAGCACAGCGGCGCCACCGGCCCTCCAGCTCCTACCAAAATCAGTGCCTCCATCTTGACCGCAGCTGCTGCCGACGTGGAGGCGCACAAGCGACGTTGCCTCTGATTGGCTCTGAGACTCACGCGGCCGCCCCAGAAAAGCAGCATTGGGTGAGGATGAACCAGGCTTCGCTTCATGACCAGTCGGCGTAGTCGCTCGGGTCCCGGACGCGAACTGTCCAGCCAGAAGGAGCGGGTGTCTGATTGTCACCTGGAGTAGTCAATGAAAGGCCAAAACCTCACCACAGGAGAGGCGGGAGCACTGGGGGCGGCGTTGTTTCCATGGGGAACGGAGGAAGCGAGTGTTACTTTGCTATTGGTAGGAGGAGGCCACGTGATCCCGTCAGCCTCTCATCCGCACTCGCTGTAGGGGGCGCTATGGCTCTTTAGCCCTTAGCATCGGCCTTGCTGAAGAGTCCTTCCCGCCCGAACCCGGCTTCTTAGCGCCTCCTTTAGGTCCTGCGGGATATCCACAGCTGGTGTCGTTCACTTGGGTCATCCCAACAACCTTCACCGCTGAGCTAATCAGCTGTAGCCAGCCATTAACTCGACGAACCAAGGTCTCCAGAATTATATCTGGATGTGCACCGTGTCAATTAAATATTTTAATGTAGTGTGTGTGTGTGTGTGTGTGTGTGTGTGTGTGTGTATTTCTGGGGCTTGGGAAAATGGCTCAGTAGTTAAGAGCTTATACTCTTGTAGAAGATCTGAGTTTGTTTCCCAGCTCCCAGGTCCCACTCAGTGCTCAGATCCAGAGAATCTGCTGCCCACTTTCGGCCTGGAGGTGGAAAGGGGGATTGCACTTATATGTAAAATCCCAGCTACTCTTAATTTTTTTTCCAAATGAGAAATTGGGGAATTGGAGACCAGAGAGAATGGAAAGAATAAGGACCAAGGAAGAAAGAGATCTGAATGAAAAAATCTGAGTGGGCAGCTAGGTTTAGCTTTTTCTACTGATGGACAGTTATCTAATCTGAACACTAGCCTGTGTGGATTGTTAGTTTAAAATGTGTTAGATTCATTTATGCTGTGGGATCTTTGTTTAATGATGCAAAGATGTGTTGCATCTTTTCATGTTACATTTGTAACTTTCTTTGCCTAAAATACGTGAGCTGTGTAATATAGAGATGAATGTCAATAGGTAGGCAGGAGAGAGAAGTAGGTGGGGCTGGCATGCACAGAGAATAAATGGGAGAAATCGAGGGACAGGTGAGGAACAAGAAAAGAGGGACAGGAAGATGCCAGGAACAAGTCACCCAGCCACACAGTCAGCCATGGGGTGTAGTACAAATAATAAAAACCCAGAGACAGAAGTTTGGGTTCAACCTGAAGGTCAGAAAAGCAAAACAGCCAGTTACTGGCTCTTATCTCTACCTCAGTCAGAAATGACGATCCTGTCTCCAGGAGTCTCAGAATGAGACTGTGTCTGTGAGCTGTCTCCTCCCATTTTATAATCCTCTCTAGGGCTGGGATTAAAGGCTGCACCCCTGGGATTAAAGGCAAGCATCACCTGGTTTCTATGGCAAACTAATGTGGCTACTGGGATTAAAGGTGTGTGTCACCACTGCCTGGTCTGTACGGCTGTCCAGTAAGGCTGTTTTACTCTCTGATCTTCAGGCAAACTTTATCTATTAAAATGCAAATGAAATATCACTACTACTAGGAAAGAAAGATGTATACAATAGTGGTAAAAAGCCTAGGGGCAAAACATAGTTAAAGAGAAATTGTGTTATGAAATAATCCCTCTGCACACTGTGAATGTGCTGATTGGCCCGTGGCTAGGCAGGGTTTTCAGGGCAGAGGAGACACCATGAGACATGGATTGGGCAGGATGGGAAGGACATACATGAGGTAAATGAGTCTTGGGACAGCTCATAGATGAACAGAAATGGGTTAATTTGAGTTAGAAGAGTTAACTAAAAAGCAAGCCTAAGCTATCAGCCAAACATTTATAATAATTATTAAGTCTCTGTGTGACTATCTGGGGAGTGCTCAAGGGAATGCAGGGAAACTCTGCCTACAAAATAGGGTAATTTAAGTTAGAAAAACTGTCTAGAAACAAACCAAGCTAATACCAGGCATTCATAAGTAAGAATAAGTCTCTGTGTATTTATTTGGGAGCTTGGTGGCAGGCCCTCAAGGAGTAAAAAATAACAACAACTATTATTCTTATAATTTTATTATTATTGTTGTTATTTTTTAAATATTTATTTATTTATTATGTATA
>NC_022017.1:974627-975955 GCF_000317375.1 Microtus ochrogaster
TTTATTTATTTATTATGTATACAATAGTCTATCTGTATGTATGTCTGCAGGCCAGAAGAGGGCACCAGACCTCATTACAGATGGTTGTGAGCCATTATGTGGTGGCTGGGGATTGAACTCATGACCTTTGGAAGAGCAGGCAATGCTCTTAACCACTGAGCCATCTCTCCAGCCCCTATTATTGTTATTATATGGATTTTTGCCTAAATGCATGCTCATCTTATGTCAACTTGACATAAGCTAGAGTTATCTAAAATGAGAGAACCTCAGCAAATTGAGAAATTGCCAGTTTCAGCAACATGGCTAAAATGCAGCAAGAAAGCCGTGATCATTGGGAAATATGGGGCCCACTCTGATCATTCCCTTCAGAAAAATGGTGAAGAAAATTGAGATCAGCCAGCAAGCCAAGTACATTTGTTCCTTCTGTAGAAAGACCAAGATGAAGAGATGAGCCGTTGGCATCTGTCTGTTCCTCCATGGAAACTGTGCTGTCGGGCTTGGACCTACAACTCTTGCTGTCACAGTCAAGCTGAAGGAACTAAAGGATCAGTAGATGCACTACCATTTCAGAGTTGACTAGCCTGCAATAAATGGGTTAATTTATGAGAGGGGGGAAGGGAAGGAGAAAGGGAGGAAGAGAGAGAGAGAGAGAGAGAGAGAGAGAGAGAGAGAGAGAGAGAGAGAGAGAGGAACCAGTTCAATGTGGGTGATACCATCCCTGGGCTGGTGGTCCTGGGTTCTATAAGAAAGTAGGCTGAGCAAGCCATGCTGAGCAAGACAGAAAGCAGTACCCCTCCATGGCCTCTGCATCAGTTCCTGCCTCCAGGATCCTGCCCTATGTGAGTTCCTGTCCTGACTTCCTTTGAACATCCTGCTGACCATAGATGTGGAAGTGTAAGCCAAATAAACCCTTTCCTCCCCTTTTGGTCATGGTGTTTCACTGCAGCAATAGTGACCCTAACTAAGACAGTATGTCTGTGCACCATTTGCATGCCCAGTGCCTGTGGTGGCCAGAGAAGGATATCAGATCCCCTCAAACTCACAGAGATCCGCCTGCCTCTGCCTCCCAAGTGCTGGGATTAAAGGCGTGCGCCGGCCGCCACCAGGCTATTATTAGTTTTGAATGCTTGGCCTAGTTTAGGCTCATTTCTGGCTAGCTCTTTTAACTTAACCCGCTTCTCATTAGCTACTTTTTGCTTCAGGGCTTTTTACCTTTTTCTTTCTGTGTGTCTTACTTCCTCCAGTGTCTGTCTGTCTGGCAGCTGCCTAGCTTCTGGCCTCTGGTGTGTCCCTTTCTCCTCCTCCTCCTCCTCCTCCTCCTCCTCCTC
>NC_022017.1:976216-980606 GCF_000317375.1 Microtus ochrogaster
TTTATTATATATACAATATTCTGTCTGTGTATATATGCCTGCAGGCCAGCAGAGGGCACCAGACCTCATTACAGATGGTTGTGAGCCATCATGTGGTTACTGGGAATTGAACTCAGGACCTTTGAAAGAGCAGGCAATGCTCTTAACCACCGAGCCATCTCTCCAGCCCTGTCCCTCTCTTTTTCTCTCATTTTCTTTTTTCTCTCTCCCGATCCTAGAGTCCTCCTCCTATTTATTCTTTCTGCCCAACAGCCCCACTTATCCCTCTTCTTCCTAGCTATTGGCCAATCAGCTTTCAAAAGATCAATAGACCAGCTTTCTAATAAGACCAATCAGGTGCCTTAGGCAGGCAAGGTGAAACAGAAACACATCTTTAATTAAACACATGCAGCATAAACAAATGTAACACACCTTTACATGGTTTAAGTATTATTCCTTAGCATAAACAACCGTAACACATCTTCACATAGTTAAATATTCTGCAATACTATCGTAAAAACTGTATAAGGAATATTTGAGAGAACACTGGGCTTTATGGTGCATGCTTATAATCCCAGTACTAGAGAGGCAGAGACTGGAGAATCATTGCAAGTTCAAGACCATCCAAGTCTATATAATGTTGTATAATATTATTTTAACTGTATAAAGGTGTGTTGCATTTGTTTATGCTGCTTTTGTTTTACCATGTAAGGATGTGTAGTAAGTATGTAAAGATGTATTGCATTTGTTTTACCGTGCCTGCTTAAGGTCCAATAAAGAGCTGAATGGCCAATAGATATATATAGAGAGGATAGATATGGCTAAAAGGAGGACAGAATAAATATGAGGAAAAATCTAGGATCACAAAGAAGAGGAAGAAGAACAAGAAAAGAAGGAGGTGGGAATGAGGGACATGCCCGGGACAGGAAGTCAGGCACACACACACACACACACACACGCACATAACTGTGTTAACATTTGTGATAATTAGTTATATAATTGTCTACATGGTTTCACTGCACTACTTATATAATACAATTTAGAAACTAATAAGGAGGAAGAAGGGAAGCCTGATGACCCAAATTCTATCCTCTGGTCCCACATAATGGAGGGAAAGAACCAACTCTTGAAAGCTGTCTTCTAAATTCCACATGTACACACATACACATGCATGCAAGCACATAATAAAGAAAAATGTAAACTGTGTAGTGGCTCATGCCTTTGCTGCCAGCACTCGAGAGTTCAAGGCCAGCCTGGTCTACAGAGTGTGTTCCAGGGCATTCAGAGCACAGGCTAGTAAGACCTTTGTCTGAAATATAAATAGATAAATATTCAATAAAAAATAAAAGATTCTAGCATTATCTTGTGAAGTTAACAGTGACTAGGGTAGGATGGCTCAGCAGTTAACAATATGTAATAGGGGCTGGGGAAATGACTCAACGGTTAAGAGCACTTACTATTCTTTCAGAGGACCCAAGTTCTGTTCCTAGTACCACATGACTTCTCACAACTGGTTACTCCAGGAGGATCCCGTGCCCTCTGCCCTCTGACGATGACACCAGGCACACACCTGGTACACATATATACAGGGAAAATATTCGTACATATAAGATGAAAATAAATAAACAGATAAAAGGGGAGTGAGTGTTGCTCTTCTAGAGGACTAGAGTTTTGTTCTCAACATTGTAAGGCAGTTGAGGACTGACTTTAACTCCAGCTCCAGGGCTGTTGAGTATCAGATTCTTCCAAGAATAAAACCTTGCCCCTTGGAAAGGTATTCACAATCGGTAGAGGTAAGAGGCAGAAAGTTCAATGGACAGTAGAAGAAAACTTCACCAACAAAGACAACTTTGGGGCCTGGGACTGTGGCTCAGTGGTACGGTACTAGCATCCAACACTTCAGTAGGACCTGGATTCATTCCCTAGGAAGGATGGGGAGCCAAGATAGATGGATAAAGTCCCCAAAGGATGCAAAGGGAAGAATAAATTATGAATAGTTTCACATACATGGTTTTGCTTAATTTTATTACAGCTTTGTACTTAGAGTTTAGAAAATTTTAAAGAAAAAGATTTTTATGAGATTGGTAGTGGCTCAAGCCTTTTATCCCAGCACTTGGGAGGTAGGGTAGGGGGATCTCTGTGAGTTTGAGGCCAGCCTGGTTTACAGAGTTCCACAACTAAAAAAATGAGATCTTGCCGGGCGGTGGTGGCACAGGCCTTTAATCCCAGCACTCGGGAGGCAGAGGCAGGTGGATCTCTGTGAGTTCGAGGCCAGCCTGGTCTATAAGAGCCAGTTCCAGGACAGGAACCAAAAAAGCTATGGAGAAACCCTGTCTCGAAAAATAACAAAAAAAAAAAAATTGAGATCTTGTCTCACAAAAGCCAGAGAGAGAGAGAGAGAGAGAGAGAGAGAGAGAGAGAGAGAGAGAGCTCACAAGAGATGGGGGAAGGAACAAAACAGTTCCCTGAGTAAAGGTAATTCTGGCTCAGTCTTCTGACCTGTTTACTCCCTAGGACTCCCAAGAGAAGAGAGCTGACTCCAGACGTTTAGAATCTGACTTACACACACATGAACACACATGCATTCACACACTTCTTTGGAGAAAAGGTCTTTGTAGCACAGACTGTCTTGGAATTTGCTATGACAAGACAGGCTGGTCTTGAACTCCAAGTGATCAACCTGACTCTGTTTCCTAAATGCTGGGATTAAAGATGTACATCACCAAAATAAGTACACACACAAAAGATGTATACACAAAAAATAATGAGAAAAATAAAATAAAGTTATTGGGATAAATTTTTAAATTTGGGCAAAATCCACATTAAAATTAAACCAATTTAGGGGCTGGAAATAGCTCAGCAGTTAAGAGCCCTGGCTCCTGTAGAGATGAATACTTTGCATTAGTATGGATCTTGGTTTATTGATGCAAATTTAAGGTCAATTTTGTTGTATATATAGTTTTGCTCTTTTTTTTTTTTTTGGTTTTTCAAGACAGGGTTTCTCTGTAGCTTTGGTGCCTGTCCTGGAACTAGCTCTTGTAGTCCAGGCTGGCCTCAAACTCACAGAGATCCGCCTGCTTCTGCCTCCCAAGTGCTGGGATTAAAGGCGTGCACCACCACCGCCCGGCTATATTTTTGCTCTTGATTAAGGTATTGTGTTTGTGCAGCTCATTTAAAAATGTAATGTAGGAAGAAAAAAAAATGTAATGTAGGGGGCTGGAGAGATGGCTCAGTGGTTAAGAGCTTTGCCTACTCTTCCAAAGGTCCCGAGTTCAATTCCCGGCAACCACATGGTGGCTCACCACCATCTGTGCCCTCTTCTGGCCTGCAGATATACACATAGACAGAATATTGTATACATAATAAACAAATAAATAAATAAATGTTCTTTTAAAAAAAATGTAATGTAAGGGGCTGGAGAGATGGCTCAATGGTTAAGAGCATTGTCTGCTCTTCCAAAGGTCCTGAGTTCAATTCCCAGCAACCACATGGTAGCTCACAACCATGTGTAATGAGGCCCGCAGGAAAAATACTGTATACATAATAAACAAATAAATAAATATTAAAAAAATGTAAAAAAAAGTAAAAAAAAATGTAAAAAAAAAGTAAAAAAATGTAATGTAAGCTGGGTGGTGGTGGCGCACGCCTTTAATCCCAGCACTTGGGAGGCAAAGGCAGGCAGATCTCTGAGTTCTAGGTCAGCCTGGTCTACAAGAACTAGTTCCAGGACAGGCTCCAAAGATAGAGAAACCCTGTCTCAAAAAAATTAATGTAGGCCGGGCGATAGTGGCACATGCCTTTAATCCCAGCACTCGGGAGGTAGAGGCAGGCGGATCTCTGTGAGTTCGAGACCAGCCTGGTCTCAAAAAACCAAAAAAAAAAAAATAGATAATAATTATAGTTTTCCTTAATTATGATAAAAGATAAAGTAGATATAGATATTGTAACTGTAATTCTTGCTTGATACCTGTTTTGTTATATGTAATATTACTATGCTAAAGTTAAAACCTTCCTTTTTATTTAAATACAGAAGGGAAAATGGTATGGGAAGTCCTTTTGTCTATGTGTTGCTTTTATTCCTTAATGAATAAAGAAGCTTCTTTTGGCCAATGGCTTAACAGAATATAGCCAGGCTGGAAAAGATATATATAGAGAGAGTAGGCAGAGTCAGGGAGAAGCCATGGAGCCACCAGAGGAGAAAGATGTAAGCCACCAGCTGGAACCTTGCTGGTAGGCCACGATCCTCATGGTAAAATATAAAATAATAGAAATTGGTTAATTTAAGATATAAGAGCCAAGCCGGGAGGTGGTGGCACACACCTTTAATCCCAGCTCTTGGGAGGCAGAGGCAGGTGGATCTCTGTGAGTTCGAGACCAGCCTGGTCTACAGGAGCTAGTTCCAGGACAGGCT
>NC_022017.1:981271-981790 GCF_000317375.1 Microtus ochrogaster
AGAACACTGTATACATAATGAGTAAATAAATAAATACTAAAAAAAAAAAAAAAAACTCCAGCACTCAGAGGGCAGAGGCAGACAGGTCTCTGATGTGGGATTCTCTCTGTATGCTGTGAATATGTTTTATTACCATTGGTTAATAAAGAAGCTGATTTGGCCTACGGCAGGGCAGAATATAGCAAGGCGAGAAATCCAAGCAGAGATAGAGGAGGAAAGAAGGCAGAGTCAGGGAAACACCCTCTAGCTGCCAAAGGAGAAATTTGTCAAAACCTTACCAGTAAACCACAGCCTCGTGGCAATAAACAGATTAACAGAAATGGGTTAATTTAAGATGTAAGAGCTAGCTAGGAATATGCCTGAGCCATTGGTCAAACAGTGCTGTAATTAATATAGGTTTTGTGTGATTATTTGGGTATGGGCAGCTGGAAAACAGTCTTTGCTTACAGATCTCTGTGAAACTAAGGCCAGCCTGGTCTACAGAGCCGTTCTAGGACAGTCAGGGCTACACAGAGAAAC
>NC_022017.1:983036-984561 GCF_000317375.1 Microtus ochrogaster
TTTTTTTTTTTTTTTTTTCGAGACAGGGTTTCTCCGTAGCTTTTTGGTTTCTGTCCTGGAGGGTAGCTCTTGTAGACCAGGCTGGCCTAGAACTCAGAGATCCGCCTGCCTCTGCCTCCCGAGTGCTGGGATTAAAGGCGTGCGCCACCACTGCCCAGCCTCAGTCTGCTTTTTTATACAATGCAGGGTCACCTCTTCTAGGGTACCATCACCCCTAATGGACTGGGCCCTCCTACATTAATCATCAATTAACAAAATGTCCTACAGGGACTGGAGAAATGGCTCACCAAGACAGGGTTTGTCTGTGTATCTCTTACTATCCTAGAACTTGCTTTGTAGATCAAGATGGCCTGGAACTGAAAGGTCTGCCTGCTTTTGCCTCCTGAGTGCTGGGAATAAAGGCGGTAGTGCCACCATGCCTGGCTGAGTACTTACTACTCTTACGAAGGACCCATGTAGCACAACTAATAAAAACCCATAGACAGATTTAGGGGTTCAACCTGAAGGTCAGAAAAGCAAAACTGTCACCTCTTTCTCAGTCCAAAATGGCTATCCTCACTCCCTCCCTCCAGGAATCTCAAAATGAGACTGTGTCTGAGAGCTGTCTCCTCCTGTCTTTTTTTTTTTTTTTTTTTTTTTTTTTTTGGTCGGGGACTGTTTCTCTGTAGTTTTAGAGCCTGTCCTGGAACTAAGCTCTTTTAGACAAAGCTGGCCTCTAACTCACAGAGATCCTCCTGCCTCTGCCTCCCAAGTACTGGAATTTTTTTTTTGGTTTTTTTGAGACAGGGTTTCTCTGTAGCTTTGGTGCCTGTCCCAGAACTCGCTCTGTAGACCAGGCTGGCCTCGAACTCACAGAGATCTGCCTGCCTCTGCCTCCCAAGTGCTGGGATTAAAGGCATGTGCCACCACTGCCTGGCTCATGTTTATTGAATTTTTAATGTTTTTGAATAGTACCACTATGAACAATCATGTCACAAGTATTTGCCTGTGCTCAGGGAAACAGCCCAGTGGTGGACTATTTACCCGGCAGGTATAAATTCCTGGGCTTGAGTCCCAGACTTTAAAAAAAATGTGTGAGAACATGATTTCAATAAATTGGGAGGCTGGGTGGTGGGGTGGCGCATGCCGTTAGTCCCTTCACTTAGGAGGCAAAGGCAGGCAGATCTCTGTGAGTTCAAGGCTAGTATGATCTACAGAGTGAGTCTCAGGACTGTTGTTATACAGAGAAACCCTGTCTTGGGGAAAGAGAGTCGATTTCCCAGCTCTTGGGGTCTAGAAGACAAGGCTCAGAGGTTATGAGATCTTCCAGAAGTCTTGAGTTCAATTCCCAGCAACCACATGGTTGCTCATATCCATATGCAATGAGATCTGGTGTCCTCTTCTGGTAAGTGCATAAATAATAAAGAAAGAAATCTTTCAAAAAAATAAAAATAGATTTGGATATATATATATATATTTTTTTTCTTTTTGCTTTTTCGAGACAGGGTTTCTCTGTGGCTTTGGAGCCTGTCCTGGAACTAGCTCT
>NC_022017.1:985276-985996 GCF_000317375.1 Microtus ochrogaster
TTTTTTTAAGACAGGGTTTCTCTGTAGCTTTGGAGCCTCTCCTGGAACTAGCTCTTGTAGACCAAGTTGGCCTCGAACTCACAAAGATCCGCTTGCCTTAACAGGGAGTACAGTTCAGATGATAGAATCCTTGTCTAACATGCGTGATGCCTTGAGTCTGATGACAGAGAGAGAGAGAGATCCTTCTGTCTCAGTCTCCCAAGAGTTGACCATTTTACATCCCTTACGAGAAGTTATATGAGGTTTCCTGATTTCTCCACATCTTCACCAACACTTAGTCTCTGAGTTTTTGTTGTTTGTTTCTGCATTTTGTGCATCCATTCTCATGGGGGATGAAGTGGTGTCTCATTTCCCACATGATAAATGCTTTAGCATTTTGTCTGTATTCTTGTTGTCTATTTGCATATCTTCTAGAAGAAATATCTGTACAAGTCTTTAGCCCAATTTTTTAGGTTATGTTGTATTTTTCCTATTGAATTATAATAATTGGGGGTGAAGCCTAGGCAGTTTGGATGCTCACCTTTCTTTTTTTCTCTTTTGGTTTTTCGAGACAGGGTTTCTCTGTGGTTTTGGAGCCTGTCCTGGAGAAATCTTTAATAAATAAATAAATTAAAAAAATAATTGGGCCTTTAATCCCAGCACTTGGGAGGCAGAGGCAGGCGGATCTCTGCGAGTTCGAGACCAGCCTGGTCTACAGAGCTAGTTCCAGGACAGGCTCCA
>NC_022017.1:986151-987939 GCF_000317375.1 Microtus ochrogaster
TTGAGACTGGTTTTTTTCTGTGTAGCATCCCTGGCTGTCCTGGAACTCACTTTGTAGACCATGTGGCCTTGGACTAACAGAGATTTGCTTCCTTCTGCCTCCTGAGTACTGGTATTAATCTTTTTTTAGTTTGTTTTGAAACAGGATTGACCTTGAACTCACAGAGATCTCTATCTCTCCCGTGCTGAGGTTGTAATCATGCACCAGCAAGACCAGAAACTTATAGGAGACATTTATGTATTCCATATTTTAGATACTGAATCTTTGCCTGACATGTGAACTGCAAGTATTTTCTCCTATTTTATAGAGGCTATTATTATTTTGCTATGAGGTTTGCTATATTGCCCAGACAAGTTTCTAATTTCCAGTTTTTCTGCAAGCCTCTCGAACAGCTGGGACTGCACAGCAGGTGCTCTTAAGGTGGTGATTATGACCTCCGTGGGCAGAAAGGGTTGTCAGAGATGGGAAAGACAAAAAGACCATAGTGCTTCATCTCAGAGTCAGAGCAGTACAGTCAGGAAATACACAATAGAAACAATAGAGTCAGAAAATGCTCCCAGAGGACATTTTCATGCAGAGTGCTCTGGATGGACTGAAGTCAGCCGTTTGTGGATGTGGCAAGTGATCTAACGTGGTTCCGGGAAAGCATAATTCTGCCAATGTATCTGCAGCCCTAGCAACCTAATCTCTTAAAGGAAAATAGCTGGAGCCTAAATGCAACCAAGCTCTAACAAAATCAATTACAGTAACATGACTGACGAGGATATAAACAGAAGCAATTACATTAAACTTGACAAGAACTGTAACCCAATCAACTGAACTGTGCCTTGTCTTCATAGAAAGGGGAGGCACGGTCTTCAAAGAGGCTTCCCCACCTCCATCTACTTTTCCAGTGATGTTTTGGGGAAAAGGCTCCCTGCGTGGCCAACATGAATGAATGTCTGATATCTTTACTAAAGTAACAGA
Source organism: Microtus ochrogaster (assembly GCF_000317375.1). Lineage (NCBI taxonomy): Eukaryota > Metazoa > Chordata > Mammalia > Rodentia > Cricetidae > Microtus > Microtus ochrogaster. The sequence continues at coordinate 987,118 of NC_022017.1, forward strand.
TGCAGGTCTATTACTCATGAAAATTAGAGCAAATTCTACCTGTTCACCAAGCAACCTTCTAATTACCATATTTGCCTTCTGAAGTAGCCACCTATTATAGACAATAGAATATCCAGAACACTCACACTCTGAGTTTTATGCAGAAACATGTAAATCAACCATACGGCTTATACATCATGCTCTTTTAAGTAAGGTCAACATAAGTGAATTCTTCCAAGATGAATTAATTGACCCAAATTGGACTAAAGTTGAATTTCTAAGTATTTAAGTCAAAGCTTAGTTCTTTGTACAGAAAAGATACGAGATATTTATATAGTGGAAAGATATATTGCTGTGATTGGTTTAATAAAGGACTGAACAAGTTGGATGGTGGTGGTGCACACCTTAATCCTAGCACTTGGGAGGCAGAGGCAGGTGGATCTCTGTGAGTTTGAGGCCAGCCTGGTCTATAGAGTGAGTTGTAGGACAGGCTCCAAAGCTACAGAGAAACCTTGTCATGAAAGAAAAAAAAAGCCTGTGGGATAAGCCTAAACTAAGGCAAGCTTTCATAATTAATAATAAGTCTCTATGTAGTTATTTGGGAGCTGACTGCCCAAAGAAAACTCCAGCTACAAATCAGTGTGCTTCTGTCCACCCTGAGGGTGGAAGAGGTCTATTTCTTGTGCTCCAAGAGACAGTGAAAGATTTTTTTCCTGAACTCACAATGGAGACTCAAAGATAGCAATGTCAGCCGGGCGATGGTGGCGCACGCCTTTAATCCCAGCACTCGGGAGGCAGAGGCAGGCAGATCTCTGTGAGTTCGAGACCAGCCTGGTCTACAGA
>NC_022017.1:988039-1019590 GCF_000317375.1 Microtus ochrogaster
AAAAAAAAAAAAAAAAAAAAAAAAAAAAAGATAGCAATGTCTGAGCTACACAGTCACCTGGATGGGGCTCCACATAGTCAAATTCCACCTGGGCTTGCTCTGCCTCTGGAGAGAGATGCCCATCATGCCAAGGGAGTGGACAGCTCCAGCTACTGCCATGGAGATGTGGGCATACACCTTCCAAGACAATGAGTGAGGACTTCTGAGCCTTGGGCTCCAGCAAGCTTCACTGCCAAAGAAGCTGGCTTTGAGAAGTTAGTATAGTTAGCATCTTCTCCAAAAAAAAAAAAAAAATATTTCTGGGCCGGGCGGTGGTGGCACACACCTTTAATCCCAGCACTCGGGAGGCAGAAGCAGGCGGATCTCTGGGAGTTCGAGGCCAGCCTGGTCTACAAGAGCTAGTTACAGGCTCCAAAAGCTACAGAGAAACCCTGTCTTGAAAAACCAATAAATAAATAAATAAATAAACAAACAAACAAATCTTTTAAAGTATTTCACATACGGAATCACTGAATTTAACATAATGTGTGTGTTGTGGGCTGTGGTGGCACAAGCCTTTAATCCCAGCACGTGGGAGGCAGAGACAGAAGGATCTCTGTGAGTTTGAGGCCAGCCTGGTTCACAGAGTGAGTTTCAGGAGATCCAGGGCAGTTATACAAAAAAACCCTGTCTCAAAAACAAAAATAAAATCTGAAAAACCAAACAAAATGTGTGTGTGTGCATGTGTATGGGTGTGTGTGTACGTGCATGTGCGTGTGTGTGTGTGTGTGCGTGTAGTAGTACTAGGCAAATATGCTGCCACTGAGTCACTCCCAAGCCCTCTTTTTACTGTTTATTTTAAGACTAGTTCTGCCCAGGCTAGCCTTATACCCAAACTATAGTCTAAGCAGACCTTGAACTTTCAAAATGACAAATGAATATATACACTGAAGCAGTCAGAAAATGTGTGTGGAACTGGCACTTGACACGGGCTTTGTAGAGTAGATCAGGGACCAACATTACTAGAATTTCCAGTAATAAACAATTTACATTGCCGCATCTGATCCCACACATCCTGTGACGGAAGTTCACAAGGAGAAGCTGAAACTCAGGGAAGTTAAAATATCTGCCCAGGTTCACACTACTGGGAGGTAAGCTGAGGCTCAAAGCCAAGGAGGGCATTATGGGTTAGAGAAGCAGCAGGGGCAAAGATGGGAGGGTGGGATGCAGGATGCCTCAAGAGGAGTATCCAGTCATCCTTCCTGAGGGTGGCTCTCCCTAGGCAGAGGATTACCACAGTGGGGTAAGGTAGCTCTGGGGTTCCTGGAAGGTGACTGGCCCTGTGCCCACTCTGTGGCTAGCATGAGCCCCTCCCAAAAGTGCTGGTGTGGAAGAGCCATGGCCTAAGGCTAGTTCCTGGAAGTCTAGCTGCCAACACTGTATCTGTGTTTCGCCCAGAATCAGGCCACCTCTTAACTTCAGCTGTCCCAACATTTCTTCACCAATGTGACCTCCAGATAGAGTGTTCTAAGTTCCTGAAGCCCCAAAAGGATATGGCCTCCTGATAGCTAAGCGTTCATTTCCTAATAGTAATAAACTGTTTGTTTGTTTGTTTGTTCAACACAGAGTTTCTCAATAGCTATTGAGCCAGTCCTGGAAATCATTCTGTAGACCAGGTTGGCCTCGAACTCAGAGATCTGCCTGCCTGCCTCCTAAGTGCTGGGATCAAGGTATGTGCCACCACCACTCAGTCTAAAGTAGACTTTAAAGACATCATCTGCATTTTTTCAGGTATGGAAGTGAGGCTCAGAAAAGTTGTGTTACCCAGGGCCATGCAGTCAATACTAAAAGCCTGGGCTGAAACATAGCTAGTAAGACTCAAGATCCTAGGAGAAAAGCAAAGAGAAAGAAAAAAAAAATTAAGATGTCCTCAGCTGGGTGTGGGGACTGAAGCCTGCAATCCTCCCACTCAGGCAGCTGAGGCAGGTAAGGCCAGCTTAGGCTACAGAGTGAGTTCCAGGTCAGTCAGGGCTACACAGAGAAACCCTGTCTAGAAAATTAAGGGGGGGAAAGAAGGAAAAAGAAAAAAAAAAAACAAAAAGAAAGAAAAGAAAACTTGATCCTCATTATACCAGGCACTCTATTTCTCCTAAGTTTAGTTAGAATCAAGCTCCAACGACTATTTTTTTAAATGACTTACTTACTTTTATTTTGTGAATATTGCTGTTTTGATTGCACATGTTTGTGTGGTGGTGTTTGATCCCCTGCAACTGGAGGGGATCAAACAGTTGTGAGCTGCTCTTTGGATGCTGGGAATAGAACCCGGGTCCTCTGAAAGAGCAGCCAGTACTTAGCCAGTACTTAACTGCTGAGCCATCTCTTCAGCCTCTCCCAGGGTTAGTTTTTTCTGGGATATTCTAACTCTAGGCTCTGCCAACAAGACACAGCCCTTAGATTCCAGAATCCGGGGAAACTGGAGTCCCGCTCAGATCCGTGCGAAGCTTCCTTTTCTTTTAGCCTCAGAGTGTAGTCCCCCATTCCTCCTACAGTCAGTCCTGAGAACTCTCTAAGAAGTGGGAAAACCCTATCGCCGTTCCAACTGGAAGACAAGGAAAATGAGTGAAGACTCTGGACATCGGACTGCACTATGTAGCTTTAGTTTATACTACCCCCACTCCCGACTTTAGCGAGGGGAGCTGCAGTATTCCCTGGTCTCAGGCGTCCTCCACCACCTCCCCCATCCGGGGCAACCGCCCATCTCTGCTGTTTAGGATAACATTCAGTCCTCCCCGTGGCCCCCTGTGGCTGCCTCCCCTTTCCGTCTGTTGAGAGAGGAAGCCAGGGGGTGGCGGGTGCAATGCTGCCGGGCACTGATAAAAAGGCCAGTCCTATCCCCGCCCTCTGGGGCCACTGCGGTCACACCAGTAGGCAAGCCCGGTGAGGCAGCCAGTTCCCTGTGGGACCCATGGCCCTCCCCTGGTTCCACCTCTACCCACCCCGCCCTGCTCACCCTTCTCGGGAAACTGGTTGCATAAGCCAGTGGTGTGTTTGGCAACATTGCTTGTGGCTTGACCTGATGGTGATGGTGGTGTGCACATACGTAGTGGGGGTGGGTTGGCCAGGAGTGACAAGTTAACCATTTAGGGGTGTGTGAACAACAAAAGTGAAAAATAGGAACATGGTACAGTTATACAGCCACTATTCTGTGTATTCCGTCTCTGTTACCTTTGTTGAAGTGGAAGAATTTTGGAGACAGGAAAATCTTTTTTTTCTTTCTTAAGTAACTTATTTAAGTCTATTTACATTGGTGTGAGAATGTCGGAGCCCCTGGAGCTGGAGTTACAGACAGTTGTGAGCTGCCATTTGCGTGCTAGGAATTGAACCCTGATTATCTGGAAAGGCAGCCAGCTCTTGACCATTGAGGCATCTCTCCAGCCCCTTTGTTTTGTTTTTCAAAACAGGGTTTCTCCAAGTAGCCATGGCTAACCTGGAACTCACTCTGTAGACAAGGCTGGTCTCTAACTCACGGAGATCCTCCTGCTGCTGCCTCCTGAGTGCAGAATTAAAATCATACATCATCACTGCCAGGCACGACAGAAGAATTTCCGTTATTCTCGCTTGGACAAATCTATGTGGTCCACTCTGGCGGCACTCCCCAACACCTGCAGACTGGAAGTCACGCAAAAGAGACTTGGTGTAGCAGGCAGGACACTGACTGTGGACCAAGCAGTCTGAGAGGAGAGGGCTTCCTGGGGTGACCCGGAGACATAACACAACCCAGAAACCACAGGACAAGGCTCTGTCTAGAGGGGGTGTGAAATGAAGTGGAGGCTAGTGCTCAGTGGAGGCTCACTTACCTCATTATAGGTGGCCACATTCCAACAAACAGATATTTCTAGGAGTCCCTACTGCCTGCAGGAGAGAATACACCCTCCCAAGTATTTTTGGTTTTTGTTTGTTTGTTTGTTTGTTTGTTTGGTTTTTCGAGACAGGGTTTCTCTGTGAAGCATTCCTGGCTGTCCTGGAACTCACTCTGTAGATTAGGTTAGCCTCAAATTTACAGAGATCCACCTGCCTCCGCCTCCTGAGTGCTAGGATTAAAGGTGTGCGCCACCACAACCCCCTGACTCACCTTCCCAAATTTGATTCTCAGAGTGCCTTGCCCTTCCGTGAAAATTCACAGGCTTCCTTATCCCAGACTCCAGGACCTAGGAAAATGCTTACCACCAGGTAACTTCCCCAGCCCCTAGACTCTTCAGGCTTCTTGTCTGCTTGTCACCTGATGCCCACCCCAGAAAGCCCCAAGTATCTGTATGTTATGCCTCACTGAGCCCACAACTTTGCCAGACACTCTTCCCCTTTCTCCACAGCCCACTGGAAAGCCTTCCCTAAATTTTACCAGAGAGAATTTATTTATTCTGTAGTGCTTCATATAGACTTTTTGTTTTGTGTTTGAGACGGGGTCTTGCTATGTAGTCCTGGTTGGCTTGGAACTCACTGTATAGATCAGGCTGGTCTGGAAACTGGCCTTTGTTCCATGACTGCTGGGCAGAGAAGCCCATGCCACCACACCCAGCAGGTTTTTCTTTAAACCGTCTTTCATCACATGTTACATGTTGACCACTACTGCGTAGCCCAGGTTTGCCTGGAAATTTGTCCTCCAGCCCCTGTCCCCGAGTGCTGGGTTTTAGGCATGTGCCATTGTATCCACTGGCTATAGATCTGTGTGAGATCACGGACCATGTTAGTCAATTTGTGTTTCTGGAGTAGAAAATCAATATTCTTGAATGAATGAATGAAGGCTAAGGTTTCTGTTGCCTATAGAGGCATCTAAAATGCCACCCCGCATTCATAGACTGTGACCCAATATCATTATATAATCAACTGCATATTTGACCGTCACTACCTCTTATTTCCTATGAGGACCCAAATAAATATGCATGTATGTGACCTAGATTCAGTCCCATACCAGGCCCTGAACCCACATCCAGCACGCAGTGAAGTCATGGATTTGCCTCCTGTTCCACAGGCCTGAATGCCCGTCAGGATGGAATGCAGATCCCTCAGCCTTGGGTCTGACTGGGCATGGACAGTCTCAGCCACACTTGATGGGAGGCTCCTGTGAGAACAACACTGCCTCATGACTTGCTTGACTGTGTTGCCAGATTGTGGAGGATTCTTGGGAGAAATGGAGTGGCCAAAAAAGAATTAAAGGGCTCCTAGCAGCTGCTGATGCTCCAGGTCAGAATAGTCTCATTATTCTAATAGCAAGCACAATCCTTTCAGAAGGAGCGGAGACAGCACTGTCTTGAGGTACACTCATCTGTTCCCTAATTATTTATTATTATTGTGTGTGTGTGTTTCCAGAGACAGGGTCCCATGCAGCCAAGGGTGGCCTTGAACTGCTGATCTCCTTCCTTCCCTCTCCTAAGTACTAGGGTTATAGATCTTTTGTCAAACAGCCAGCTTACTTCTGCTCTGTAAATGTTTCTAAATTAACTTGAATATCAGCGAGGAAAATGATAGATAAAAAGTGTAAGCTGCACCAATCAGAACTGAAGTTAGACCAAAAAGGCGTGTTCCTTTGAGCTGAAAGTCAGTGAAGTGGGCACAGCGAGCACGCCTACAATTCCAGTACTTTGGACGTGAAGGCAGAACAATTAGGAGAGCAAAGTCCTTGGCCACAAAGCCAGTTTTGGGCTGGCCTTGGCTACCCCAGCTCAAAGACCCTGTCACAAAACAGCTGAAAACTACTAACCCTGGGAGGAAGGCAGACTTTCCTTCTAGAGAGAACAACTTGTCTTGTGACTTGGAGGCAGAAGGATGAGAGAATTTGGGGAGGATACACAAGCCTGAGACAAAGCTGTTGTGGGTTTGGAGATGGATTTGATGTGTCCTGGCCTGGAAGAAAGAAGGATCCCTTTTAGGGAGACTAAAGATCACCCAACAGGACAGCCTCCCGCCTAAGGACCCCTCCCCCAAAACCTCCATAAACATTGGCATTAAATAAATAAATGTGGCTGAAAAAGAAGCCTTTGTCTGAGAGCATCTGCTGCTAGGGAGAGGCAGGTTGCACATTAAAGGGTCCCTCTAGGCAGCCAGCAGTCCCTCATCCCCAAAATAACTCTCTTAGAGCCCAGGCTTTCTAGAAGTGAAGGTTGTGGCCCTAAGCAAACTGGACTCAGAAACTTGATCCTCACTGTCTGCGGCCCTCTGCCTTACTCAGTTTCCCTATCTGTCATTAAGAACCACCACCTGGCCGGGCGGTGGTGGCCGTGGCGCACGCCTTTAATCCCAGCACTCCGGAGGCAGAGGCAGGCGGATCTCTGTGAGTTCGAGGCCAGCCTGGTCTACAACAGCTAGTGCCAGGACAGGCTCCAAAGAAGCTACAGAGAAGCCCTGTCTTGAAAAACCAAAAAAAAAAAAAAAAAAAAAGAACCACTACCTGGGAAAAGGAGGAGGCTGATCACTGTATTAAACTTAGGGGTCACTTGTGAGTGGAGCCATCGGCTGGGAAGTCAGCCCAGACAGGGAGCTCACAGTCCTAGACCTGTTGGAGACAGCCGGGAGTATGTGAGCCCCGGGTGCCCCCGTGGCCCTAGAGAGGCCGGGAGGGGGGGGGGGGCGGGGTGCAGGCAGAAACCACACCGGGCTCAAGTTTCCTCTCTTGGCCAGAAGGGGCAGAAGGAGAGGAGGGCCACGGGGAAAGGGAAGGGTTGGAGGAAGAACTGGAAGAACCTAACTCAGGCCGAGACCTCCGCCGGTGTACCAGCTTCTACCGGGGCTAACCCGTGTTCCTTGCTCAGCCATGGCCCGGGGGCGGGGCTCGGCCCTTGGCGGCGCTCAGAGGCAGCGCTCAGCGCCCTGGAGGTGTCAGCTCTGACCCAGCCTCCCAGGGACAGTACCCGCAGCCTCATCTCTCTCCTGCCGGTCTTGGAATCCGCCACAGGTGCCTGAAAGGCGAGTAGGGGGAGGGAGCCCTCAGTGGCATCTGAGGAGGGAGGCTGGGCAGGTGGAGAAGATACAAGGAAGAATACTTAACTTTCTGTCTGAAAGTTCCTAAGACATCTTCCTAGATTGGCGCTGGTGTAGGAAACTGATGATAACTTTGGATGGCTTTCTGTCTGTTTGCGATCCTTGGGGTAGAAGGTTGAGGTTAGGTCGAGGCACCCTGGAGGAGCAGGGGAGTAACTAGAAGGAATTCTTCCATTGGCCTGTCTGTCGAGGGGAGCTAGTAGGCTTCAGTAATATGGTGCCACCATGTCCCCCTCCCCACTGCATTCTGTAGCTCAGGCCATCTGAGATTTGCGTTTGCGGCAAACATAGGAACTGTAGATATTGGATATGTGAACTTCTGAGAAGCCTTGCTACAGCAGAGGTGGGGTGGTTGCCTGAGAGGAGCTGAGTTCTTTTTTTTTTTTTTTTTTTGTTTTTTGGTTTTTCGAGACGGGGTTTCTCTGTGGCTTTGGAGCCTGTCCTGGAACTAGCTCTGTAGAGCAGGCTGGTCTCGAACTCACAGAGATCCACCTGCCTCTGCCTCCCGAGTGCTGGGATTAAAGGCGTGCGCCACCACCGCCCGGCAGGAGCTGAGTTCTTGCTGGTTGCTTCCCTTCCTCTCCAGTCCTGGGTCAGTGGAGGTAAGCTGGATCTGCCAAGAGGAGAGTGTCCAACCGAGTGTAGAAGCTTCTGTGGGAAGTCTTGGCTGCTTGTAGCTGCAGGTTGAGATGCTGTGGGAGACAGAGCTACCAGGTCTACTGGATGCAGCCTTTATCCATTGCTTCTAAAGAGCCAGAGTTTGAGTTCTAAGGATAAAGTCACAGGAGAGCAGAAATTTGTTCCTGGCATCATGTGAGCCATGTACGTGTGCAGGGGACTAAGCTTGCTTGGCTCAAATCCATTTTTTCTTCCCTCTTCATTCTATTGATTTCTCGCTTTCACCTGTGTGCCTCTCCCTTTTGGGAAATATCCTCTAATCTTTGTAACTAGGTTGCTTACCTGCTAATTTACACACCAAATTTTACTCATATCTCTCCAATCCTTGCATTGTTTGTGTTGACACGAGGAGGAGTAACCTACGAAGCCTCCAGAAAGCACCCTGGGGCAAGCTCCCTATCAAAGAAGTTAAAAGTCCTGGGCTAGCAGTGAAAGGTAAAATGTCTTCCCCTCCCTCCTTCTCCAAGTGATCCCGAATCCTTCATCAGAAAGTTTATATTCTGAGAAGTCCTAGGGATCATGATCTTTGGAGAATTCTAGGGATGTATCTTAGTGGTAGAGTGATGGCTGGGCATAGTCAAGATTCTGGAGAGAGGCCAGGAGGAAGGGAAAGAGGAGGGGGAGGGAGGAAGAGAGAAGGGGGAAGAAAGAGGAAAGTGGGTAGGACCACCAGGATGAAAGGGGAAGGCTGGATGGAGGTTAGTTTCTGAGGTTGGTTCAAATTCTACCTGACCCACACTGCTGAACACTAAAGAGACTAAGCAGCCCAGTGGATTCAGTTATTGTACGACCTGAAGATGAGGGCTAAACTGTAAAACAAGAGCTGCTTTTGCTAAAAACAAGGGCCCCTTGAAGCCTAGGCCCACAGTCCTTGTCTCTTTCAGTACCCTCTTTGGTGTTCTATTTGAACATGTTTGACTCCTGGTCTCTCCGAGTGGCTGCAAGTTTGCTGGTCCTCTGAAAGACAGCCTTCCAAGACCCAAAGGGCCTGTGCTTGGTGCAAATGATGGTCCAGTGATTTCCTCCAGCCTCTTCCTGCCCCCCTCTACCCTCTCTCTGTTTTTTTTTTTTTTTTTTTTTTGGTTTTTCGAGACAGGGTTTCTCTGTGGTTTTGGAGCCTGTCCTTGAACTAGCCCTTGTAGACAAGGCTGGTCTCGAACTCACAGAGATCCGCCTGCCTCTGCCTCCCAAGTGCTGGGATTAAAGGCGTGCGCCACAACCGCCCGGCCCTCTCTCTGTTTTAGAAGCCCAAGTACAGAGAGGAGAGCCACCTCCAGGTCTTCGTGGGAAAGGACTGATAGCTAGGTGCCCCCTGGAGTCTAGCCTTGCCTGGGGTCTGCAGTTAGGTGGAGACTATAGGGCATTTGCAGTTCCCTTCTAACTTTGTGTTCTCTCTTGCAAATTCTGTGTTTCTTGAGGCAAGAATGATTTTTGTGTGAAAATGTCTTGGACATTTGTTGAAATGCTTGTTCTTAGGTGTCTGCACATGAATTCAATTCCTGGATGACCTTCAGGAATGTCTCCACATACCCCAGATGAATGTGCTGCACAGTAAGGTTTATGGCTTCCCTCTATAGCAGTGAGTTCTCTAGTCCTGCCTTCATTTACCTGGAGACTGTGACACAATTTGTCCAAGGTCATGCATCTTGAAGAGTAGAGAACCTTGCCTTCTAGGGCAAGATCTTTGTGTTGCTTCTCAGATTCAGACGCAGGCAGAAAGCAGAGATAGAGGGGTAGAGCGGGTGAGGAACTGTGAGGCAATAGTCGTGGTCCCTGCCCACCCCAAAGTCCTTCTTCGTTCACCCTGTCTTTGGGCAATTTCCGCCAGAACCTGGGTGGGGAGGGTGGAGTTCCGGTGTTGAAATGGCAGCCTGGGCTGGACAGACACAAACACCCCACCCATTCTTCCCACTGGTCAAAGGCCTGTGCCTATACCAACTCCCATTTCTGAGGATGGCATTCTGGCAAGAGGGTGGAGGCTGGGCCTCAGGCAGATCAGCTGTGAAAAAGACACTTGGTAGTAGCTCTATACATTTTTGTGGTAGGTCCAAGAGGGGTTTCTATAATGAAAAAGCAGGAATGGACTATTTATTCTTGTGGCGGGTGATGTAAAATTATACAATACAACTCGAAGTCATCCAGCCCCAGCCTCTGTTCTTTATTTATATGGTGTGTAGTGTGGATGTGCATGCGTGGACATGCTGTGCCCCGAGAGATCAGGAGAACCTTGCCAAGTCTACTTGGAATCTACTGTTGGACACAGAAGGACCGGATTCAGATAGAGATGGGTAATGGGGAGTATGGAGGTAGGGTGAAGAGAGGCATGGACCAAGAGGAGATGATGAAAGCCAGGGTAAGAGTTGGAAGAGAACTGTCCCAGCAGCAAGGAATTCTTCCAGTTGTCTAACTCCCTGGCTTTACAACTGGGAGCACCGACCAGGAGCAGTAAGGTGACTTGCCCAACTATCACACTGCTGCTTTGTAGCAGAACTGAAGCTAGAGCCCAGATTAAAAGAAGGGGGACTGAAGGATTGGCAGTACTTGAGAGCCCAAAAAGACATTTCCCAGAAGAGAAAAGGGTCTGAGATATCATAGGAACTTGCTGAGGTAGACTGCCCATAGAGGTATGGGTTGTGGACAGCTTGCATCTAGGGAACTAAAGGGGCCTAGAAAGCAGCAAGGGATATGATCAGGTTCTAACCTGCCACCAATCAGCTTAGGCTTCAGTGCCTGCTTCCTACCTCTTGCAAGGTCTTTGTGAAGCCCAGTCTGATATACTGTGCTTGTAAAATGCCAGCACAATTCTTGACAAGTGCTTGCTAAGTCTTTGCTGTGTGTTGACCTTGGAAGAGAAAGGAACCACGGTCATATGGGGTGGGACATGGTCAAATGACCTGGTTGGGATACAGGGTAGAGGTCTAGTTTCTCCTGGAGCCCATTCCTCCTCTGCCCCTGCTGCCCGCTGCTGCCTGCTGCTGATAAACCTCTTATCTGGCCCAGGCAGGGGAGCCCAGAGTAAGGATGGGAGTAGAGGGCAGGGCTGCTATCATCAGCAGGCCTGGGCCTATCTAAGACAAGGGGAGGGGCTGTCTGCCTGGGCATCCCCAAGGCCTCTCTCACATCTTGGGAAGAAAGGAAAGGACTGAAATGCCTGGCATGGTCCCTCACTCTTCTCCTCGCAGCACTCAGAAGGCAGAGACAGGTGGGTCTCTAGGAATTGGAGGCCAGCCTGGACTACAGAGCGAGTTCCAGGACAGCCAGGGTTACATAGTGAGACCCTGTTTCAAACAACAAAACTGAGGACCCAAAAGGAAGGCATGGGTGATCTTGATGTTTTCCTCCAGAATGGAAAACTAAACCTCAATCTCAAAACCTCAGAAGACTGGATCTTTATCTCTGAACAAGAACACTGTTTCTAGGGAGTAAAAGAAGACATCTTGTCTGGGAAAAAGTAAAGATGCCTACTGTGTACCCAGAGGACTCTGGCCAGAGCAGGTGAGGTAGAGAGTGTGCCACAGAAAAGAACTTCACAGTTGGACAGTGGTAGCGCTGCCTTTAATCCCAGCACTCGGGAGGCTTTGAGTTTGAGGCTAGGATTCACTACAAAGTGAATTCCAGTAGAGCCAGGACTGTTTCACAGAGGAACTCTGTCTCAGAAAACAAACAAACAAACAAAAACTGCAGTTTGCGGGATGGCTGATGGCCTGCAGGAGTGGACTACTGACATTGCTGCTTTCTTTTGGAAATTCTGCACAGGGACAGAACAAACTTTCCATCTGGCAGAAGCAGCTCTAACTCTTTCTTCCTTCCACACAGGTTGCTGGAGCTCTTTGAACTTTGGGGGAACCAGGGCCAGCAGCTGGCACAGTAGGATGCCCCCGTGTCCTCCCCAGCAGAACAGGAACAGGTTGTCACAGCTGCCTGTTGGGGAGCTGGGTGAGATGGAACTGACTTGGCAAGAGATCATGTCCATTACTGAGCTGCAGGTGAGTATGGGACGGGCCCTGCAGAAACAGAGAGCAGAGGGGGACAATGAGGAACATGGGGTGGGGTGTGAAGGGAAGGTTCTGACTGGGGGTGTGGGCTCATGCCCAGCTGCACTGTTCACCCTTCTCTGCCCTCTTCTCTGCCCCCTCTCTTTATTTTCTTCTCATTGCATCTGCCTCTCTTTCAGCACTGCCCGTCTTCCCTCATTATCACCCCTCACCCTTAGCAATGAGCTCTTTTCCTCCAGGTAGCAGAACTTTAGTTAAAGGGCCTCAGAAAGGGGACTCAGACTATGCTGGGGTCCTCTCCTGAATGCTGGACAAAGGGATGTCTGTTGGTCTAACAATGACGCCTTTGTCCTCAGCTGGGCTTGGGGATAGCTCTCCTCCATAAGCTGGGGGCCTTGTTTGTAACATGTGTTCTTCTCACTGCACCTGGGCCTGGACAGAGGGCTAACTCCAACCTGGGCTCTGTGCCTGCCCCCCACCTCAGGCCCGGTGTCCTCAGGATCTGCCCTAGACCGTCCTCCCACACACCAGCTCCCTCTGCTGGACACCCAGAGAATGGTGCGGCCCTGAACTTGAACCTTTGACCCTAGATAACCACAGCAGGAAAAGGGTTCTGAGGGTCCATCTTGGATAACAATGGTTTTAACTTTCTGAAGAGAGTAAAAGACCAGGAGCTTTTCGGCCCAGTGAGGAGGAGGCTCTGTAACACTCAGAGATCTCCTCTGAGGTTTCACCACAGAGACTTTATTCCTGCTGAAACTGCTCTTCCTCCTCATCCTCCCTTTTTCTTTTTTCTTTTTCTCTTTTTCCTGAGACAGGGTTTCTCTGCGTAACCCTTACTGTCCAGGAACTCATTCTGTAGAGCAGCGTGGCCCTGAACTCGAGAGCTGGCTGCCTCTGCCTCTCTAGTGCCGACATTAAAGATGTGTGCCACCATGTCTCTTTTTCCCAGACAGGGACTCAGGTAGCCCTGGAGTTTGCAGTATATATATATATATATACCAGGATGGCCTTGAACTCAGTAGGTAGCCCTGGAGTTTGTAGTATATATACACCAGGATGGCCTTGAACTCAGTAGGTAGCCCTGGAGTTTGTAGTATATATACACCAGGATGGCCTTGAACTCAAGAGCTACACCTGCTCCTGCCCTCTGAGTGCTTGGATTAGGACCTCTTGATTTTATTTTTATTTCATGTGCATTTGTGTTTTGCATGCATGTATGTCTGTGTGAAGGTGTTGGATCTCCTGAAAATGGAGTTATAGACGGGTATAAACTGCCACCTCTTGCAGAGAAGCTACTGCTCTTAACCAGTTAGCCAGTCCTTCAGCCCCACTCTTGATTTTTTTGAAATGGGGTCTCACACAGCCCAGGCTAGTCTTGTACTTGCTATATAGCCAAGACTGACCTTAACTCCTGACCCTCCTGTTTCCACATCTCCAATGGTGGCATTATAAGTCTGTGCCTCTGTGCCAGCAAGCTGTCCTGGAACTTGCTTTGTATATCAGGGTATCCTGGGATTTGGAAGATTGACCTGCCTCTGCCTGAGTGCTGGGATTAACAGTGTGCACCACCACCCATCTCAGTCCATCTTCTAACCTTTTTTGTATCTTTCTTTGCAGGGTCTAAATGTTCCAAGTGAGCCATCCTTTGAGCCCCAAGTACCCACCCCATACTCTGGACCACTGCCACCTCCAACATACTGCCCCTGTTCAGTTCACCCAGATACAGGCTTCTCCCTACCCCCACCACCTTATGAGCTCCCAACTTCCACTCCCTCTGTCCCAGACCTCCCATACTCCTATGGCAACATGGCTATCCCAGTGTCAAAGCCCCTCACTCTTTCAGGCCTGCTGAACGAGCCCCTCCCAGACCCCTTAGCTCTTCTAGACATTGGGCTGCCAGTGGGGCCACCCAAGCCCCAAGAAGACCCAGAATCTGACTCGGGATTATCCCTCAACTACAGTGATGCAGAATCTCTTGAGCTAGAGGGCGCAGAGGCTGGCAGACGGAGGAATGAGTATGTGGACATGTACCCAGTGGAGTACCCTTACTCCCACATGCCAAGCTCCTTGGCCCACCCAAACTATACTTTGCCACCCACAGAGATACCCTTGGCCTTAGAGTCATCCTCTGGCCTTGTGCGGGCTAAGCCTACTGTCAGGGGGGAGGCGGGGAGTCGGGATGAGCGGCGGGCACTGGCCATGAAGATTCCCTTCCCTACGGACAAGATCGTCAACTTGCCTGTAGATGACTTTAATGAATTGTTGGCACAGTATCCGTTAACAGAGAGCCAGCTGGCTCTAGTACGGGACATTCGACGGCGGGGCAAGAACAAGGTGGCAGCCCAGAATTGTCGCAAGAGAAAACTGGAAACCATTGTGCAGTTAGAGCGGGAGCTGGAGCGGCTGGGCAGCGAGAGAGAGCGGCTTCTTAGAGCACGAGGAGAAGCCGACCGTACTCTGGAGGTCATGCGGCAACAGCTGGCAGAACTGTACCACGACATTTTCCAGCATCTTCGGGATGAATCTGGCAACAGCTATTCACCTGAGGAATATGTACTCCAACAGGCTGCTGATGGGGCCATCTTTCTGGTACCCCGTGGGACAAAGACAGAAGCCTCAGATTGAGTGGGCCTAGAGAAGACCAACAATGGTGCTAGGCCCACCCCCTAGGTATTTCCCAACCTCAGGACCAGGAAGAGTTCTGACCAAGAGGGAAGGTGTAACCTAAATTTGGATGTTCCAAGGTATGTTTGGTGAGGTTTACTTGGAAGCCAGGGAGTGTTGGCTTCCCAGGTCCCACCACGCCTCTACCTCTTGTCTAATTGGTCCATAAAAGAGCTGTGTGGAGATAAGGTTTCTATTGCGTCTTCCTTGAGGCCGCCAGAGCTATTAAGGAATCCTGAGCTCATTTGAAGCACAGAATGTGGGCATGAGCCACAAGACAATCTATCCACCCTCATTCACACCTCCAACCAGACACCATGGATGTTTTGAGGAACTCCACAGTCCTTGGTGGCCTCCAATTTACAAATGACAAGAGCCATCAAACAGGGCTGCATCTTCTGTGTAAAGTCTGCTCCCAGTCTCTGGAGCACATGCAAACACAAATCCCTACTATTCTCCTGGGTCTGACCAAGGGGATTGACTGTTCTTGACTGGAATGAGATGAAATATTCCAGTCAAGTGTGTATTCCTGTGCAGCCTTCTAAAGGCTGTGCACTGAGCCTCCAGAATGCTAGGCAAGTGATGAGGTAATCCCTGGTTGAGACAAAAGCTATCCAACCCATGCCAGGGGCTCATTTTCACCCTTCTAGATTTGAAACAGGATCTCATTATGTAGACCAAGACAGCTACCAACTCCATTTACCTGTCTCCAAAGTGCTGAGATTGTGTACCACTATACCCAGCCCACCCCATCTTTTTAAAACATTGTATATGATTGAATGCATGTATTGTATTCATGCGGAAACTTATGGAGGTCAGGAGAATTGGAGTGCTGGGAACTGTACAGGGTTAACTCTAACGTGGGCAAGGTCCCACAAACACCTGTTTTATGGAAAATGACCTTGAGCTCCCCATCTTCCTCAACCTGACCTTACAAGCTGCTGACGCACAACTCCGGCCCAAGATCCACCTTGTCTTTGTTTTGGAAAAACTGCTCTCAGGATAAAGGCAGGGATAGACCCTAGGCCAGGCAAAGATATTGTTTTAAACAAAGCTGGGCACTAGTGGCACACCTTTAATCCCAGCACTAGAAAGGCAGAGGCAGGCAGATGTATGCCTATCAAATCTAAAAGCACAATTTGGCTGTTTTGCCAATCACATTATTGGGATTATACTTGGAGGATTTTAGCTGTAGCCTGTTCACTTACTGCCTCTATCCTAAGAGGAAAAACAGAGAATGAGACCCAAGTGATTTAGGATACAGAAACCCTTCACGTTTGTGGACCTTAAAATGCATTTCTAATCTGGGATTTCTGTGTCAACTTTTGGCCTAGCAATACTTTCTATGGAAGCTCACAAAAAGCAGTATGAATAAAAATAGTGGCCCAAGCATATTATGCTCCCAGTCCTAAGAGGAAAAGGACTACCATAAATCTCTACATGTTATTTACATGTACATTATCTGTAAGTATGATTATAAGGCCAGCCAAGAACAGTCTCCAGAAGTACACCCCCAAGAAAAATCAAAATCCTATACGGGTCTCTGGCTGCACATCAACTGCTGCTCAGCAACTTCTATATCTACCACTGAGCACAACTATTATTATCTCCGCATTTCCTTTCATGCTTTGGGTTCCTCACAACAGAACCCCCTTTCTCCACCCAAGCAGAGATGGTCAATTTATTCTTCCTAGGTTCTCAGGGACATTTGGTGACCAGTCTACTCCCTCATACACGAACTCACAATGCATCAATACACATGCACCCAAAATGTAACTTAAGGGCCAAAGAAACCTGAGTTAGAAATGATTCAGACTTGTCCTGCTAAAAATTCAAGCTTATTTGGAATTTGCATAGAAAACAGATCAAGCCACCCACCATAAATGCCACAGGGAAACAAAAAACAGTACCAAGTTAATTAACTGCTGTTTATTTAAAAACCAGAGGCATTCACAAAACTGAATGATTAGCAGCACAGTCAAAGTCCCAACTGCACGGCAGTGAAAATGAAGCACAGCGGCCCAGAGTAAAGGCTGTTCCTGTAAGGGAGGAGACGTTATGTAGCTCAACACACCAGTGCTGGATTCCACAATAATCTACCCATCCTCAGTTGCTACTCTGTTGTTGGTCTAATAACTGCCAGCCACACAGTAACCAGGTATCTCTTGGTTTTTAACTGCAGCTTGACTTAGGTAGTAAATCACCAACCATAAAAACCTACCTTTACGCAGGAATTTGAAGTCTTTCTAAAAATTTTAGAACAGTGGTTAAACCTTGTAGCAGATTCCTTCCTAGAAAAGTAAACAAACTTTAGAACTAGTTTTTGTGAGGCAGATTCCCATCCTTAAGCCATGCCCCACCCCCACCCCTCCCCTAAAGATCCACCCATCCTCCCACCATTTTGGGGAAAAAGTGTCTAATATTACTTTGAGCCATTGCTTTAAGAAAATGAGTCAAAGGAAGGTTAAGTAAAATTAAAGGGTCAAAAGAGAAATAAATGTGTTCATTTCCTCCAAGTAGGAGTAATATGGGCATTAATTAAAACAATTCATCTCCAGAAAAACCAAGTGCAGCTTAACTGGACTAGTTTGGCTCAATACATTAAGAAAATTCCAACAGAAAATTGGACTTTTACAACTATATGGATGTAAGTAAAATCTGTTCTTACCTACCAGCATAGCAATAAAACCTTTCCTTCTGGTTCTGCCTGCTAGTCCTAAGAGTCAGGTGTGTGCCTTACTCTCGTCTGCCTCCTTCCTTGCGATGATCACTCAAACTTCACTCCCTCCTAGCTTTCATGGAGGTGCCGTGGCCTGCCCCTGGCTTATCTGTACTCCACATACCACAAGTGTCTACTCTCAGCTGTAGATTTTCTGAGCTCGAAGCCATTCGCGCTATACTTGCTAGCAGTTCCTAGTAGCTGAACATCTCCTGGATCTTTAAAGGCATTGTCACGATTCCTGAGGTATCTGCAAACTCCCTCAATAGTTAAGGTTCCACCTGCTATTGCAAACTCAACCAGTATCATGGAACTACCACCCATGCTCCCCACCCCCACCCATCCCCTCCCCCTCCCAAAACTTCCAAGTAATACACCATGAGATGGAATATACAAGTCCTATGGCAAACAAATCATCTATGCTGCCAGGTACAATGGAACTTAAAAGGGCACCAAATGGTAAGCTCGAAATAATCTATTCACAAATAACAATTATTGGGCAGTAACTGTTTTGAATTAATTTTCTATACAAATAGAAAACATTTCAGGATAACAGTGTGAAGGAAAACTGCTGTTAATACAAATACACAGAAATATCACCAATTATGTATTTCTAATTCAAATTTAAGTAACTAAATTACCCATAGAAGACCTTGAGGAACACCCACCCACAACCCAATTGAACTGCAGTTTTCCTTCACTATATAGCCTGCTCTTAAGGCAGTTAAGAGCCCTTACTATAATCAGTTTTAAGATGCCCCAACACTTCTAATCTGTGGCCTTAACCAGCAATTGGTCTCTACTCTGGCAGAGCTTTGAACTTGCACTGCGATAACAAACAATCAACATTTACCAGGGGTACTGTGGGTAGGTAAAGTCCAAATCTCTGCCAGTCTCAAATCCATACAGTTGTCATTCCATTCAAGAGAATTAAATTCGTTTATTGATTACACATGATAACGGATGATACACAAGCTTCATTCCCATCTGTTATTTTATCTGATACCATTATTCAATTTTGATATTGCATAGGGTATGCCAATAACCATTTTATAACCAAATTGTAATGTTGCTTGGATGATGATCCTTTTAATGGTGAAACTCAAAGTCACAATAACTGGCAGTTTAACCACACCAAGGTTTTTGAAGACAATGGCTTCCACACCCAAGCAATCATAAAGAAATTCCAAATGGAACTTGGCACCACCCTGAAAGGAATTCTAACTTCACACTGTTGGGGAAGTTTACCAAGATGGCTTCAGAGTAGACTAACTTTACACAGCACATTTAAAAAAGAAAAATAAAAAAAAAGAAAAAAAAGACATTTATTCAGTGTCATGATCAGACTATTACATTTAGCAATCAACAGCATGGGTGAGAAGAGGTCTACAGTAAAACCCTTTGTTGGAATGCTTTACACTTTCCACAGAACAGAAACTAAAATAACCTGTTATACAATTAGTCACAAATACAGTCCTCGAGTTTTTTTGCCCATACACATGAGTATTGTCTAAAACATGTCTTCTTTGTAGCAGCTAGGCCCTGCCACCACTGTGCTTGGCTGAGTTCACAAATCTGTTGTAACCTGTAGCTTCCCTGTCACTTCTCTGGCTCTCCTCTCCTGCTAAGCTTTGTTTCCTGTTGAACAATATGGAATAAAGTTGTTAATCTAAACGCATTAAGACTCAAGGCTACAATCCAATAGAGCAAGCTGTTTCCCACAGATTCCACTGAACTGTATATTAACTTAACATCCACCATTTACTGCAATTATAATGTTAACCATTTGCACTGCACAGCTACATTAGGCTACTGGGCTCAATAAAATTAGGTCAACACACACAAAACAGGCACTTACCTGGCTGTAATTAGAACCTCCTGCCACTGCCATAGCTGCTGCTGCTGCTGGAGCCACCATAGCCACCTGGAAGTGTGAGCAATATTGTCGCAATAGCAATGATTTTACACTAACAACACAGATGAACTCAGTAAATAAAGATCTGGTAAAACGATCCAAAGGTTTATAGGATTTCTCCTGGTTGATGGTAAGGGCTAATATAATTACCCATCTGTTACCGTATCATATATACTATACCTTGATTTCGTGGTTTAGCAAAGTACTGGCCTCCACCACCATAAGGGCCAGAGCTTCTGCCTCCAAAGTTTCCTCCTTTCATTGGTCCAAAATTTGAAGACTGATTGTTGTAATTGCCAAAATCATTGTAGCTTCCACCACCTCCGAAATTGCTTCCTGGAAACGAGAAGGTCTCCATTGATGACCCAAGGATAGAGCCATTTCTATTTAGAGTCCTGAAATATGCCTTCCTTCTTCCAACACTACTGACTCCAAACCCTCACACAGTTCATTCTGAGTAAGGCATTCGGTTAATAATCCAGTATTTAAAGGAACCTAACTAATGGAAAACAGATTTTCTTGGTGGTACTTACATCACATTAGACTTGAAGGCCTTCATGTATTCATAGCCAATGCAGAGATTTCTTGGATATATCAACTAAGTTCCTGAAGTCCCAAAGGGATTTAGATGCTAAATCCAACTATGGTGTTATTCTAATTATCTTAAATTAAAGACACCACTAACCACTCATCCACCTACTTAGTTTTTTTGGGGAGGCGGCCCCAGCTTAAAGCCAGGAGGAGGTAGCACAGCAAGCCTACTTTAACGCGTCATGCAGTGTTCCCACAATGCTTTAAGAGCGCTCAAGTCCAACACGGGTCTAAACTCTAAGGCTAATCTAGCTATCACACCAAGTACCTGCAGCACTGGATACCTACCACTACCACCGCCAAAGCCGCCTCCGCCGTTGTTATAGCTGTCATAGCTGCCACTCCCGCCATAGCCACTGCCCTGGTTTCCATAACCCTGTCCACCACTTCCATAGCCTCTGCTTCCT
This sequence comes from Microtus ochrogaster, assembly GCF_000317375.1. Classification (NCBI taxonomy): domain Eukaryota; kingdom Metazoa; phylum Chordata; class Mammalia; order Rodentia; family Cricetidae; genus Microtus; species Microtus ochrogaster. The sequence goes on from NC_022017.1 coordinate 1,008,026, forward strand.
CCAGAGTAACCAGGGCCGCCTCCTCCATAACCACCTATAAGAATACAAGCCTTCTCAATAAGACAAAAGTATTTAACAATAAAAACCTACGCAAGTGTAATGGCTTGCTCACAGCATGCATATTATGGGGTTGGTTGAACTTTGTCATGCACTAGGTTTAGTCTCTACTAGCCTAGACTAAAGGTATATAGCTTGCCAAAAAATTTTACTTACAGAATCCTTAAGAAACTTACCATCATTACCAAATCCATTATAGCCATCCCCACTGCCACCATATCCACCACCACCACGGCTGCCACCGAAGCCACCTGAAAGAAACCAAACCCTTAAACTACTGTACTCCATAAGCAATTAAGAAATTAAAAACAACTAGGGTGGCGCCGGCACACGCCTTTAATCCCAGCACCCAGGAGGCAGAGGCAGGTGGATCTGGGAATTCACGATCAGCCCGGGCTACAGATAAAACCTGTGTGCATGTATGGGGATTAGAAATATTTAATACATACCACGACCACTGAAGTTTCCCCCTCGACCAAAATTGTCATTGCCGCCAAAACCGCCTCCACGACCACCACCAAAGTTTCCAGAACCACTTCGACCTCTTTGGCTGGACGAAGCACTAGCCATCTCCTGCTTGGATAGGGCTTTTCTTACTTCACAGTTGTGCCCGTTCACAGTATGGTATTTCTGAACTTTAATAGAGGAAAAAAATTTAGGGCTCAAAATATAGTCAAATTCCACAATTATTAGGAAGATCTAATTTGACACTTACTAACAATCTTGTCCACAGAGTCATGGTCATCAAAGGTGACAAAAGCAAAACCTCTCTTTTTTCGACTGACTCTTTCAGTCATGATTTCAATCACTTCAATTTTCCCATACTGCTCAAAATAGTCTCTCAGGTGGTGTTCCTCCGTGTCTTCTTTAATACCACCAACAAAGATCTTCTTCACGGTTAAGTGGGCACCTGGTCTCTGAGAATCCTAAGAGGAAAAAAACCCTACCTCAGCCATTTAGAACATTCCAAGGGCCTTGAGCCATCAGCAGCCGCAAATCTCCAAATGACTGGCAGCTGTGGTGGCCCACGCCTTTAATCCCAGCAACCTAGAGGAAGGGGAAAATCTCCCTGCTTTGAGGTATACAGTTCCGATTTGAAATGTAAACCGAGCACCATCAGTAATAAAAACCTCACCTCTCTTGACACAGCTCTCTTAGGTTCCACAACTCTTCCATCCACCTTGTGGGGCCTTGCATTCATAGCGGCATCCACTTCCTCCACAGTGGCGTATGTAACAAACCCAAAGCCCCTGGATCGTTTGGTATTTGGATCTCTCATGACCTGATTTGGAGTTAATTCAAACAACAATTAACATAGCGCCTGATCTCGGGCCCTGATGCCATTCCTATTGTGAATAGCCAGCATAAAACTTTATCTAGACGCATATACAAAGGCCCCAAACTAAAGTTTTTAAACTATACCACTAATTAGGTAATTAACAACGCATCTAGAAAATGCAGCAAGATTAAACATTAAAGTTAAACCAGCTCTGCCTTCCCTTCCTTTTATTCTTACCACGCAGTCCGTGAGTGTTCCCCATTGCTCAAAATGGCTCCTCAGACTCTCGTCGGTTGTTTCGAAGCTCAGCCCTCCAATGAAAAGCTTCCGCAGCTGTTCCGGCTCCTTGGGAGACTAAAGTGAGTAAAGAGGAGCGGGTAGTGAAGGGGTTGCAACTTGGGGCGAATGCATCGACTCCACGCACCAACCCAGGCGGCACTTTTTTATTGTTCTCTATCACTGAGCAGGACCACGTGCTCCTCCCTGGGCCAGGAGGTGCTGGAGAACCAGCAGGCAGCGCATGCGTCCCTACTCTGTACGCACGCGCAACAAAAGACATGGGGCCGTTAACACTTAATGGCCATTTATTAGACAAAGCCAAAAGAAAGAGGAAAAAAAGAGCCTCAACTCTCAAGATCTATGGTCTACGGATTCTGCTATAAGCACGGCATATGAAAACTAGTTGATTAGCGGACGGCAGCCTCATGGCGATTACGAGGACAAAATGGCGACCTACACTTTTTTTAGTAGGCCTCGGTAACGACCGATCAAACACCGAAAGACGGTGCCAACGACAAAGACAGGTCCGCATCCCACCACATTCATTAAGTATGGAAGAAAAGGAAATGGCAGAGAGCGCACAGCTCACCTCCGACTTAGACATGACGGCAGGGAAACGGGAGCCCTCAGCGATGCTTCCTCGGCCGAGTCAATAGGCAGAAAGGAGTAAGCCAAGGCGCGTATCCGCCAGCCTCCCTTCTGCTCGCCCTTTTATCCCGCCTCCTCGCTGTCGGCATTGGTAGACTCCGCCCTTGCCTCCCTTTGATTGGACACTTGAAATTCTTCCCTCTCACTATTGGCCTGCGTTACCGCCCTGCTAAGAGGCGGCATGGCTGCATCCGTTTGGGCGTTCTACGCAGTCTCTGCCCCTCCGGATCTCATTTCTAACCGGAGCGATTGGCTACCTAACCAGTCATTTATATTTGAATGTGCCCAGGTCTTTAAATATTCTTTATAACTTCCCAGCGACTTCACATTACAAACTCAATGGGCAAAACACGATATATAAAGTAGTTCGCTACCGCTTTTTCGGCCACCACCCATAGGGCGCATGTGTAATAAAATGGCGCGTTTCCGCCGGCGCACTAAGAAGTTCCGCTTGCCTACGAGAACACGTGAAATGGCGGGCGGGAGAGCCGTGTGAATCTGAGGCGCCTGCGTAGTGGCGAGAGACGCGTCCAGTTTTGCGCAGGCGTCTTGGGCGGAGAAAAAAAAAAAAAAGGGATTAGTTGCGCAGGCGCAGGGAGGGATCCGTTTTGGCGGGCGGTTGGCGTTGCGCAGAAGGCGGCGGTAGCGGTGGCTTGTGGTGCAGCTTTACCATAGAGGACCCGTGCAGGCCTTAGTGTGAGTGATCACTGTAGATCCCGGGTAAGTACGGGAGAGTCTCGATTACACGTAAGAGGTCTTGGACCCGCTCCAATTGCACTCGTTCTGTACGAAATGAATGGATCTCTGGCCTGGGGCGGGAGGGAGCGACAGGGAAGGGGCCGCGGAGGGTCGGGACAGCCAATCGGAGGACTGGGGGCGGGATGTTTTAATCCTTGCGGGTTCTTTCGAGCTGCGCCACCGGAGCGTTAGACTGGCGAGTGTCGAGCCCAATCGGGTCTTCCATAGCTGCCTACCGAGCGGCTCGTGGGCCTCGGAATGTCGGAGGCGGGTTTTTCCCGCCTGAGTTGCGTCTCTCTGAGCCTATGAGCCCTGAGCGCGCGCTAGGCCGGCCTTCAACAGGCAGTCTGGAGTCTGCAGGTTTAATCCATGGGCCAACCCTGCAGCCTGTACGTGGACCGTCCCTGAAAGAGAGAGCTCTTACCCCTGGATGGAGTCATGGGTCGCATATTTCATCTACAGTGTCTCCTATAACGGAGGCATTCGTTCCATAAATCACCTTAACAAAAGCATATGTTTCCTTGTGCCCCTGAGTTGGTCATTTTCCTTACTCTTTTCGGTACGTCCCACTCAGCACTTGATATTTTGAAGAACTTAGAGGGGAGGCTTTGGTTTTTGAAAAATTTTAAAGTGGGGTATTTAAAATTTATGCGTGAAATGGATACGTAAGTACTGTAATGGACAGCATTAAAAAAAAAAAGACTTAACACTACCACCGGTTAGGAGGGACACATCTGTATTTCTGTGGCCACAGAGAAGGTTTTTGAGGGCTGCAAATCAAAGTGTTGTTTCTATGGACACAGTGGTGTAGAGGCCTGTTGTATGTCTGATATTTGAAGGGTTAATGAAATAATGAAAAGATTAATAAAAAAAAGTGGACTCATTTGTTTTTTGTTTCCAGTCATTAACTTCTCACCATCGGCCATGTCTCCAATTCTTTAATCAGAGTCTCTTTGATGGCTTTTTTTTTTTAATTTTTTTTTTTCGAGACAGGGTTTCTCTGTGGCTTTGGAGCCTGTCCTGGAACTAGCTCTGTAGACCAGGCTGGCCTCGAACTCACAGAGGTCCACTTGCCTCTGCCTCCCAAGTGCTGAGATTGAAGGTGTGAACCACCACCACCCTGCTATTTATTTGAAGTTTCTTGAGACAGGATTTCTCTCTGTAACCGCAGTGGCCGAGCTGGAACTCACTTAGTAGAATAGGCCGGCCTCGAACTCACAGACATCTGCCTGCTTCTGTCTCCTGAGAGCTGGGATTGAAGGTGTCCACTGCCACCATCATTCAGTTCTGAGGAACAGTTTCTTCTAATGATCTTTTAACATTCAAGGTCTCCTAAGCCCCTCTTTCTGCTGTTCACTTGACGATGTCCTGCTGCTTTAGTTGGGAAATATTTAGGATGTTGGTGACAGGAGGCTCCCCTGTCTCTTAGGTCATTATTTGTTGCTTTTTATTTTATCTGCAGTCTCTCCGGTGTTGATAATGTTCACGCTTCCCGGACGATCTGGACAGATTTGTAATTCTCATTTACCAGCTGTCTGTTGATTTGAGTCAAGAGGAAATATTAAAATACCGGACTTAATCCCAGCACTCGGGAGGCAGAGGCAGGCGGATCTCCGAGTTTGAGGCCAGCCTGCTCTATAAGAGCTAGTTCCAGCCGGGCGATGGTGGCGCACGCCTTTAATCCCAGCACTCGGGAGGCAGAGGCAGGCGGATCTCCGAGTTTGAGGCCAGCCTGCTCTATAAGAGCTAGTTCCAGCCGGGCGATGGTGGCGCACGCCTTTAATCCCAGCACTCGGGAGGCAGAGGCAGGTGGATCTCTGTGAGTTCGAGACCAGCCTGGTCTACAGAGCTAGTTCCAGGACAGGCTCCAAAGCCACAGAGAAACCCTGTCTCGAAAAACCAAAACAACACAATGAATAACTTTTGAGGTGCACTTGTTATTTAAAAAAACAAAACAAAACAAAAAACTTTTCAGCCTGGCTTAGTTTGAACACCTTTAATTCCAGCGCTTGAGAGGCAGAAGCAGGTAGATCTCCGTGAGCTTCAGGCCAACCTTGGTCTACAGGACAGCCAGAACTACATGGGGAGATTTTGTCTTGAAAACCCTTTAAAAAAAAAAAAAAAAGCAAGAAGGGAAATGAAAATACTTTCCAATATCGTATGTGAGACTGATGATTTCAGCTTAGTTTTGTGTTTTGTTTTTTTGGAAACTGTATCCCAGGCAGGCTTCAAAGGAAGAGATCTTCCTGTTCCCCACCTGGAGTGCTGGGTTAAAAGCCTATGCTATCAGGCCTGCCCGATTGTGGTAAATTTGTAATGAATAGACATTTCCACACTAACGGGTACTTTGACAAACATTTTATAACCGGTTACCTCCTTATGCTAATAATGCAGCTGCAGACTTCAGCTCCAGAGTTCAGCCTTCTCAGGCGTCCCTCTCCAGATGGGTTAGGTCTGGGGAGCAGCCACGCTCAGAGAGGTTTCTCTGCCTGTCCTGGAACTTGCTTTGTGTGGAGTAGGCCATACTGGCCTTGAACTCAGACAACCCCTGCCTGTGCCTCCCAGGTGCTGGAATAGAGGTGAGCACCACTGCTGCTCTGCTTTTTGTTTGTTTGTTTGTTTTTAATGTTTCAGTTTTATTTTTTTTATTTTTTATTTATTTTTTTGGTTTTTCGAGACAGGGTTTCTCTGTGGTTTTGGAGCCTGTCCTGGAACTAGCTCTTGTAGACCAGACTGGTCTCGAACTCACAAAGATCCGCCTGCCTCTGCCTCCCGAGTGCTGGGATTAAAGGCGTGCGCCACCACCGCCCGGCAATGTTTCAGTTTTAAAACAATACCAAAAGTGACAACTAAAGTCTTGCTCTAGAGCTTATTTCCAGATGTTTTAGCAGGTTGATAGCTAACAGTGTGGCAGAGGTGAGGTCTTTAATAGATGGATCCCAGTCCTGTTTTTCCTCTGGCGTAGATTAGCCTTTCTGTCTTTGGATAAAAAGGAAAATTTTACCAAGGTTTTTACTATTTTTTTTGGAGTGTAACATAGGATTCTGCCACCTGTGGTGGGAGTGGCAGGCTGATTTTTTTGAATTCAAGATTAGCCTTGTCCACTTTGTGAATTTCAGATCTGCAAGGGCTATACAGTTAGACCATATCTAAATAAACAGGATTGATTACACCTTGTGTTTGTATGGCTTGCTAAAGAAATTAAAAATAAGGGGCTGGAGAGGTAGCCCTGCCTTGGATAACTCTTTATTTTGACCAGATATGAGCTCCTTCCTGACATTTTTTTTTTCTGTTTTATCTTTACTTTGTCTGTGTAACAGTGCTGGGTGTGTGTGTGTGAACAGTTCTGGATGCCCTGGAACTCTCTGTAGACCAGGCTGGCCTCAAACTTGTGCTGGAAGTGATAACATAAACCACTATGCCCAGTGTTGGCATTCTTTGGGTTTTTTGTTTGTTTGTTTGTTTTTGTTTTTGAGATTTCTCTATGTAGCTGTTGGAGCCCGTCCTGAAACTCACTTTGTAGACCAGGCTGGCCTCGAACTCACAGAGATCCACTTGCCTCTGCTTCCTGAGTGCTGGTATTAAAGGCTTGTGCCACCACCGCCCGGTTCAGTGTTGACATTCTTTTATTTTTATTATTTATTTATTTATTTATTTATTTATTTATTTATTTATTTATTTATTATTTTTGGTTTTTCGAGACAGGGTTTCTCTGTGGCTTTGGAGCCTGTCCTGGAACTAGCTCTGTAGACCAGGCTGGGCTCGAACTCACAGAGATCCGCCTGCCTCTGCCTCCCGAGTGCTGGGATTAAAGGCATGCGCCACCATTGCCCGGCTACCACTTGACATTCTTTTAGAATGATATTTCAGACTCCTTTTTTTGTTTGTTTGTTTTTGGAGACAGCGTTTCTCTTTAACATTGGAGCCTGTCCTGGAACTAGCGTTGTAGACTAGGCTGGTTTCGAAGTCACAGAAATCCGCCTGCCTCTGCCTCCCAAGTGCCTGGCGTTAAATACATGTACCACCACTGCCCAGCTCTTTATTGATTTTTAATTTTATTTTAACTTTAAGTGCATTACTGTTTTGCTATGGGTGTTGGGTCCCCTGGAACTGGAGTTACAGACAGTTGTGAGCTGCCATGTGGGTACTGGCAATTGAACCCTGGTTCTCTGGAAGAGCAGTCAGTGCCCTTAATTTCTGAGCCTTCTCTTTGCTCCCCTCCGAACACCTTTTTTCAAACAAGGTCTCTGTTGTGTGTGTTGTCAACTCTTTATGTAGCCCAGTTTGGCCTTGACTTGAAGCAATCCTCCTGCCTCAGTCTCAGGTGATGAGGTTACTTAATGATAACGACCCCACCATACCAGACTTCTGTTCCTGTCTGTACACATGTTAAAATGAGTTGCACCAAACAAGCATATGAAGTACTGTGTTCTTATCTGTAATGTATTGTTTCAATTATTGTGTGTGTGTGTGTGTGTGTGTGTTTGAGACAGGGTTTCTCTGTGTAGCTCTGACTGACTTGGAACTAGCTCTTGTAGACCAGGCTGGTCTCAGACTCACAGAGATCCGCCTGCCTCTGTCTCATGAATTGCTAGGATTATTTCCTGCCACTGCCTGCTTATTTCAATTTCTTGTTTTTTTTGTTTTTTCGAGACAGGATTTCTCTGTAGCTTTGGAGCCTGTCCTGGAACTCCCTTTATAGACCAGGCTGGCTTCGAACTCACAGAGATCTGCCTGCCTCTGCCTCCCGAGTGCTGGGATTAAAGGCGTGCGCCACCACCGCCCGGCTTTATTTCAATTTCTTAATAATCAGGTCAGTTTCAAGATTGTGGATATAGCTCAGTTGATAGACCACTGGTCTACCTTGCATGGAGTCCTGGATTAGCTCTCCATCAAAGGATGTTATGGTGGTGCTGACCTATAATCCCAGTAGCAGAGGAGTAATAGGAAGAGGACCAAGTCAAAACCATCCTCAGCTGGCGAGTTAAAGGCCACTGCTAGCTTTATGAGACTCAGCCTCAAGTTTGTGATCCTCCACTCTCAGATTGCCATGGTGCTGGGGATTAAACAGTAGGCCATCATGCATGCTTATCCTGAGATCTGCCATCAAACTACAGTACAGCCCTAACTCCTGCTTTCTGGCTTTTTCTTAGGTGTTTTATGTAAGCACTTAGCTTGGTTTTAGTTATAATTTTTTGGGACAGTTTCTTTGTATAGCCCTGTCTTGAAACTCACTGTGTAGACCAGGCCTTAAACTCAGAGATCAGTCTGCCTCTGCCTCCAGAGTACTAAGATTAAAGGTGCCACTATACTCTGCATAACATTTTTATTTTATTCATTCATTCATTCATTCATTCATTCATTCATTCATTTATTTATTATGTATACAATATTGTGTCTGTCTGTATGCCTGCAAGCCAGAAGAGGGCACCAGACCTTATTACAGATGGTTGTGAGCCACCATGTGGTTGCTGGGAATTGAACTCAGGACCTTTGGAAGAGCAGGCAATGCTCTTAACCACTGAGCCATCTGTCCAGCCCCTGCATAACATTTTTTTTTTTTTTTTTTTGGTTTTTCGAGACGGTTTCTCTGTGGCTTTGGAGCCTGTCCTGGCACTAGCTCTGTAGACCAGGCTAGTCTCGAACTCACAGAGATCCACCTGCCTCTGCCTCCCGAGTGCTGAGATTAAAGGCGTGCGCCACCATCGCCCGGCTCCTGCATAACATTTTTAAATAAGATTACATAACTCCACTTTGTAAAGAGCACTTTTGCTATTTTTTTCTTTCTTTTGATTTTTTTTTTTTTTTGAGTCAGGGTTTCTCTGTGTAACAGCCCTAGCTAGCCTGAAACTAGCTCTTGTAGACCATGCTGGCCTCGAACTCACAGAGATCTGTCTGCCTCTGCCTCCCAAGTGCTGGGATTAAAGGCGTGTACCACCCCCAGCTCTTTTGATAATCTTTGTATACATTCACTTTTCTCAAAATTGTGTCAGTGCTACACTCTACTGAGTTTAAAACAATGTAGCTATTATTTTATACAGTATAACTATTACACATTGTATTCATGACTTTTGATTGGCCAATCATCTTTTTTATTAGACATGAACTTTTACTTTCTTTCCTTGCATATAGAAGATGACTTTAGGGCTGGAGAGATGGCTCAGAGGTTAAGAGCACCAACTGCTCTTCCAGAGGTCCTGAGTTCAATTCCCAACAACCACGGTGGCGCATAACCATCTGTAATGAGATCTGGTGCCTGCTTCTGGCCTACAGGCATACATGCAGACAGAACACTATACATAATAAATAAATCTTTAAAAAAAAAAAGATGAGTTTAACTCATTGTAGGGGTAGGGTTGACTTCCGGCCTGGGCGCCCCACCTCTCACCGCAGGGTCTGAGCCGTCCCTGCACGCTGCTGCAGCTGCTACCATCCACAAGGCAGGTGAGAGAGGGAAGAGTGCAGCATGTGGGCCGAGGAGGGACCCAGATATGGAGCTGCGGGAAGAAGCTTGGTTTCCGGGGCCGCTGGATTCTGAGGATCAGTCCATCATGGCGTGGAGTCACTGGCAGCCGCTTGAAACATCTAGTCACAGCACATCCGTAGTCAGCAGCTGAGAGATAAATGTATGTTTGCTTGCGCCGGGGAAAAAAAGTGTAGGGGCTTGAGATGGCTAAGCATTTAAAAACATTTGATGCTCTTATAAAGGATCTAAGGTCAGATGACTTTTTTTTTTTTTTTTTTGGTTTTTTCAAGACAGGGTTTCTCTATGGCTTTGGATCCTGTCCTGGAACTAGCTCTGTAGACCAGGCTGGTCTCGAACTCACAGAGATCCGCCTGCCTCTGCCTCCCGAGTGCTGCTGGGATTAAAGGCGTGCGCCACCACCGCCCGGCGGTCAGATGACTTAAAACCACCCGTAACTCCAGCTCCATGGGGTTCAACCCCTGCCCTTAGGTACTTCACTTACGTGTACAAACACACAGGCATATAGGATCTTTAAAGTTCTTTTAAAAAAGGAACCTGGGTTACTGTGAGAAGAGTTGGCTTGTATACAGTAAAAGCTATAAATTTGTTGCATTCTGTAAGCCACTTAAAGCCACATATTCATTTCTGGTGACAACTTTACACTTGTGCTGTCAGAACACCCACAATGACAACTGTGCCTATGTTAGTCTATCCAGGAGCTCAACCCCCTTTCCATTTGTGGAAAAACCTACACTGTTCTTGTTAGCAGCTATGTAAATATTAGCCCTCTTAGGTCTGTAGGTTTATTTTGAACAAAGTGTATCTTGTTTTTTTTTTTTTTTGAGACAAGGTCTCATTGTGTTGTCTTGGCTCATCTGGAATTTACAAAGAACCGCCTGCTTCTGCCTCCCAAATGCTAGGATTAAAGGCATGTGCCACTGCACCTGGCTGTAGACTGTGTTTTTTGTTTTTTTAAATTTACCCATTGAAATGAGGGATTAAAGGTTCATTGCAATAGTACGACACTTGGGAGGCAGAGGCAGGTGGATCTTTGACTTTGAGACCAAGGAAGCCAACCTGGTCAACATAGTGAGCCCCTGTCTCAAAAAAAAAAATTAGGTTGGGTGTGGTGACATGTGCCTTCAATCACAGAACTCAGTATTATGAGACACACAGCTCTCTAAGTTTGAGACAAGCCTGGTCTATGTATTGTGTTTCAGGACAGCAAGAGCTATATAGTGAAACCCTGTGTCAAAAATAAAAGAAACAAGCTGGGCGGTGGTGGCGCATGCCTTTAATCCCAGCACTTGGGAGGCAGAGGCAGGCGGATCTCTGTGAGTTCGAGACCAGCCTGGTCTACAAGAGCTAGTTCCAGGACAGGCTCCAAAGCCACAGAGAAACCCTGTCTCGAAAAACCAAGAAAAGAAAAGAAAAAAAAAACAGCTGGGTGGTGGTAGCGCACGTTTTTAATCCCAGCACTTGGGAGGCAAGTAAATGGATCGCTTTGAGTTTGAGGCCAATATGGTTTATAGAACGAGTCCCAGGATAGCCAGGACTCAAAAAAAAAAAAAAATGAAGACACTAAGGTGGAGGATGGTTAGTATAGCATCAACTTCTGCTCCTTGGTAAGACCCTATCTCAAAAAACAAAACAAAACAAAACACACAAGTCAGGCTGAGCATGGTGGCACAGTCAGATCTCGTGAGATGAAGGCCAGCCTGGTCTACATAGATTCTTTCTAAACACAAATAAAACATAGAGGAAGAAGTCTTATACATTCTTTGGGTTATATGAAGCACAGTTCTTTTCTTTATTTTTTGTTTGGGTACTGGAGGCTGACTGAACCCAGAGCTTTGAACATGCTAAGTCCATTCCCTTTCCACTGTGCCATGTCATTCCCCCTGCTGTTGATCTTGAAAGATTTTATCTCCTCTGCTCATTCCATAGCAGCACACTGCAGACAATTCTAGGGGCTGGAAATCTACATTGAAAGTCTTTTTTGGGGGGAGGGGGTTGAGACAGGGTTTCTCTGTGGCCCAGTTTAAAAGTCTTGAAGCTCTTGTACAGGCTTTAGCAAGAGGATGTTGCTTTTCTTGCT
>NC_022017.1:1019790-1033881 GCF_000317375.1 Microtus ochrogaster
TGGTTTTTCGAGACAGGGTTTCTCTGTGGCTTTGGAGCCTGTCCTGGAACTAGCGCTTGTAGACCAGGTTGGTCTCGAACACACAGAGATCCGCCTGCCTCTGCCTCCCAAGTGCTGGGATTAAAGGCGTGCGCCACCACTGCCCGGCCTGGAACTATTTCTAAAGACCAGGCTGGCCTCGAACTCATAGAGATCCACCTGCCTCTGCTTTCCGAATGCTGGGATTAAAGGTGTGCACCACCACTGCCTGACCCCTTTGTTATTTTCATTCTGTTCGTTTTATGCCTGTCTGGGAATTCTGTCTCATAAATATGATCATACTTAAGACCCACTGGGGTGACTCAGGATCAGTTTCTCTACTCTTTTTTTTGTTTTGTTTTGTTTGTTTGTTTTTTGAGAAAGGGTTTTTTTCTGTGTAGCTCTGGCTATCCAGAAACTTGCTCCTTAGACCAACTGGCCTAGATTTCTTTTTTTTAATGCTGATAATTAAAAATGCAAAACAAGCCAAGCCTGATGCTATATGCCATTATCAGCTTGTGGCCAGCCTGGTCTATATACCCATTTTTAGGCCAGCCAAAGCTATGTAGTAAGACCCTTTCTCAATAATAATTTATTCTAACACTTTGACCAGTGTAGTACTGTAGCATTTTTGTGTAGAACTTGAGAGGCATAAAATTGACTTACTGGTTGATTCTAAACTCCTTGAACTATTAACATAGACAGACAAAACTACTTAAATATATCATGAACCTTTTGCTGAATTTGGGGGCCGTGTATTCTGAACTTTCCCTTGTAGTAATAAGTAGTTAATCAGAATTACGCACTGACGTATTTTCTATCTTAAGCAGGTCATACATAGGTGGGATAAAGAGCACATGTAGGGCCTGGGGTTTTGTTTTTTTTTTTTCCCCGAGACAGGGTTTCACTGTAGCTTTTAGACCCTGTCCTTGTAGACCAGGCTGGCCTCGAACTCACAGAGATCTACCCGCCTCTGCCTCCTGAGTGCTGGGATTAAAGGCATGCACCACCACCTGGCTCTTCACATGCAGTTTTAATATACAGATTTGCTGAGTGTGTGTTATATTATGTTTCATAGCTAGGAAGGATACTAGAATTTATGAAATTGATAAGGTGTCTTTGAAAATGTTGTTTCAAGGTCAGTCATAGCAAATAGTCCACCCATCTTTTTCCATAAAGCCAAGGAAGCACATTGAATTCAAGTTTCCCTGATGGTAATCTACAGTCCTCAGAGTCCAGCTCTTTTGTATCTGAGCCAACGGATATAATTATGTTGGAATAAAATGCTCTGTACTACAGAGGTCAGCTAACAAGCTGGGAAATCTAAAGTTTAGTTTCTGAAGGAAATCCTTGAACTTGGTGTGCCTTATTTCATCCCTAAATCATTAAGACTCACTTCACAGAGAGTTGTGGAGGGTGAAATACTGCTAATTTGTTCAGTATCTTACAACAATAAATTATGTCTAAAGATCTGATAAAACATAGTAAGCCTCATTTATATGAGTAGCTGGAGACAGCATAGATAAACTTAGAAAATTCATTAAAATTATTTTTTTAAATTTCCTTTATTGTCAAATTTTTGCCTCTGTTTCCAACGTGCTTTCTTGTTCTTTTTCCATAACAGACCTATGAGATAGGTTGGACAAATAACAGCAGGTTAGTTAATTAAGGAATCAGTTCATCAAGAGGACATAATAATCTTAAATGTTTATACAGCTAATAATAAAAGCTTCAGGGGCTGGGAATAAAGCTCAATGAGGGAGTGTTAGGCCCAGGGTTTGATTCTCAGCCTGGGGGGGGGGCAGTGCTCACAATTCATGAAGGAAAAAAAGATAAAAGGGAAATAGCAGATATCTGTGATTATGTTTGGAAATTTAACTATTTGATAAAAACAAATGTGTAGAAAAGTATGGAAAAAGAAGAGAACATTATCAACTAGTCTGACATAATTGACACCTGTAGAATAGTTCACATAACAGGGAAATGTTTTAAAATATTATGGAATATTTAAGTCTCATTCAAAAGGATGCTTTCATATAAAGTATTTCTCCTTTTTCTCCACCCCCCCTCCCCAGACAGAGTGTCTCTGTGTAACAGTCCTACTGTACTGGAACTAGCTCTTGTAGACCAGGCTGACCTCAAACTCACTAAGATCCACCTGCCTCTGCCTCCTGAGTGCTGGGACTAAAGGCTCATATAAAGTATTTGTGACCTTAATGCAGTTGTCTTAGAAATTAGTTACATGTTAGTAAGTCTCCAAATATCTGGAATACTATATAGCACCAAAGCTACTGGGAGTGTAGCTCAAAGCTTTTGTTTATGCAAGGTGCTGGCTCAGTATATTCCCAGCACCACCCCAGCAAGAAAGAATTTGAGAGGTTGAGGTAGGAGGGTCACATGAGGTCAAGGACAACCTGGCCATATAGTGAGATCCTATTTCAGAAGACAAGAACAGAAAAACCAACCTGAAAGTTATTTGAGAATTGATAAATCAAGAAAAATAGAACACATAAATAACCATTATTTGGAACAAGAGATTGATGCTACTGTTGATCCTTTAGACTTTTCAAAGAGCACTAAACATTAGAAAGCTTGGGATGGTGCTTCTCTCATCCTAGGAGGACTAGGCAGCAGGACTGTTGCACATTGGAGACCAGTCCTGGCTACAAAGTGAGACCCCCATCCCATGTTTTCATGTCTGATGAAAACCTGTGCCCAAATTGCTTTGTTTCACTCCTCATTCCCCACAGCAGACCAGAGCAGTGATGACATTTAAAGTTAAGTGAGCTGTTCAGTTTCATCTTTAATTTACTTATAACAGTCTTCATCTTTCCAGTATTAGGAAGTTGCCTTTGGGTTGGGCATGGTGACAAGGCATTTAATTCTGGAGGCAGAGACTAGTCTGGTTTATCTAGTAGTGGTAGACACTTTGTTGTTTAGTTGCCTTTGGACTTGGCAATAAGGCTTAGTAGATAACGGCACTTACCCAACGCCAATCCTGATGGTCTGAGGTCCATCCCAGGACCCACATGGTGAAAAGAGAAACCAACTTCTGCAAATTGTCCTTTGACCTCCACAGGAATGCTGTGGCACAAACCACAAAAACATACCTATAAGCTGAGACTGCTTGTTCGTTTCCTGGCTGCTCAGGACTGAATAATCACACAGAAAATATATTAATTACAACACTGTTTGACCTGTCAGCTCAGGCTTCTTATTAACTAACTCTTACATCTTAAATTAACCCATTTCTTTTAATGTATGTATCACTATGAAACTGTGGTCTACCAGTAAGGTTCCAGCATCTGTCTCCTTTGGCGACTACTTGGTGTCTCCTGACTCCACCTCTTCTTTACTCCTCTACTTCTGCTTGGAATTTCTGCCTTGCTATATTCTGCCGTGCCATAGGCCAAAGCAACTTCTTTGTTAACCAATGGTAATAAAACATATTCATAGCATACAAGGAGAATCCCATATATACAAGAATAGACAAATAAATGTTTTAAAAATGAGACTTATTTTATGTATATGAGTATCTTTGTACCAATGTATGTATATATGCCATGTGCTTGTCTGGTGCCTGCAAAGATCAGAAGTGGATGTGAGTGGGCCTGGAACTATGGTCACCAAGACAGCTCTATTCTAGCTGTCTTCACCTGTGCCTGCTGAGTGCTGGGAACCTAACCTATTCCTCTGAGACCAGCAGCTGCTCTTGACAGCCCAGCTATGCTCCAGCCCCCAGTTTTAAAAAAATGTTAAATTACTTTCTTTTTGTTTCGTTTTAATTTTTTTGAGGAAGCAAGGTTTCTCTGTGTAGCCTTGGCTGACCTGGAACCTGGTTGACCTCTAACTCACAGAGATTCACTCTGTCTCCTAGGTAAGTACTGTAAAGTTACCTTTTAAGTAGCTTTTCCTTTTCCTTCTGAGACAGTTACACTGTAGCTCAAGGCTGGTGGAGCTCACTATGTAGCCTTGGCTGGCCTTGAACATTCAATGATCCTTTTGCTTCAGCCTCCTGATTGCTCTTTTGGTTTGGCTTGGTGGCACCTGGGGGTTGAATACTCAGCCTTGTGCTCATCCCACGTGCACTGCCCCTTAGCACCTAAGGTGCTGCTTCCAAAACCTGTGTAGTCTTTTGGGAAGGCTTCAGGGGGCAACCTTTATGGAAGCACTGACTTAACCAAGAAGAAACTCTGATGTTTTTAGCCTAAAAGCTGAAGACAGTAGATTTAGTGCCCATGCAGTACTTGATACTTATTAGGCTCTTAATAATATCCCCAGCCTGCTAAAGTTTTCGAAAAGGAACAGAATGACTGTATTAATCATCTCTTTGGCACAGGATTTGAATTGGGAATGTGGTTGGAAACTGGACAAAAAGAAAACATCTTACTTGGCTTAAATAACACATCAAAACACTTGAAGAGCTAGATGATCTGATATCAGCCATCCTCTTGGTCATTTATCTGATGGTAGCCTCTCTTTGCATTTACTATCAATATATTTGAAGTGTAGAGCACACTTTTATTATATTGTGCCATAGTAACTCACACTTAAATGTCAATATTGCAAAGCCCTGCAAGGTTCAGTAACTTCTGGTGTGGTTTGCTCCTCCTATTATCACCTATTATTGTGTGTGTTTTAACAGCTTTAAAATTGCCACAAAGCAAAATTGGTCAGGATCATAATTGATGGCCCAGGAGCTGCCACGGATACCCTTGTATGGGATGAAAGAAATTCAATACTGGCTTGGTTTTATTTATCTAAAATGTAGGGCATGACTTCAATATAATTTATTTTGCAAATACACCAAGGTGATGGCCAAGCACCATATTGTGCCCTATTTGAAGGAATGCTCTTTATTCATGGAAGTTTACCAGTCTGAGGTGTTTCTTACTTTAATCATGTAAAGATTCCTTTCTTGTCAGTGTGTATTAATCAGATTGTAGTATATAGACCTCAACAGTTAAAGTAGAAACATTTTAGATTATGGTTATGTAAGTTAATTTTTATGTCTTTGCTAAACAGATTATTGAGCAAATCTAAATTGCCTTAGTATATATAGGCTCTTCCTTAAAAATAGATGATTAGTTGAAATGACTTTGAAAGCCCTAAGCTATTTAAATCTAAAAACTGCAAACAACACCAGGATAAAAGACTGAGCTTTATGACTGGTATTTTGTTTGGTTTTTGGTTTTTTTGAGATAGGATTTCTCTGTGTATTCCTGGCTGTTCCGGAGCTGGCTTTGAACTCACAGATTTTCGCCTGTCTCTGCCTCCCTAGTGCTGACATTAAAGGCTTGCACACCACCGCCCCAAGGTTGGATGGTTGCAAAGTGTTTTATGCATGCTCATAGTTTTATTTAGACAGAGGGCTGTTTGTTTGTTTGTTTGTTTGTTTTTGGAAACAGGGTCTGCTGTGTAACTCTGGCTGACTTGGAACTCACTGAATAGACCAGGATGACCTCAAACTCAAAAAGGTGTATCTGCTGGGATTATATGTGTACCACTACACCTGGCCTCAGATGATCTGTCAAAGTGATATTCATAAGTTCATGGTAATCTACCCAAACATTTTTGTTGCCCATTTTTCTTAAGATTTATTTATGATGAAATCGCAGGATGTGGTGTGTGTCTGTGTCTGTAAGGTGGCAGGTTTATTAGTTCATGTTTCATCACATTGAAAGAGAAGTGAGATTGGAATTAACACCCCCTTTAGAGTGGGGCTTTAAGATAACTCATTCCTGAGTTACCATTTGAAAAACATTCCAATGATGATGCCAAGTTCTACTTTCTCATAAATCTTGGAGCAGTTGAGGATACAGTATCTGCCCAAGGATTGATTTCCCAGTACCCTAACCAAACTTCATTACAGCTTACACTTAAGAGGAGAAATTTCAGTAAATTTTAATAATAGGGAACAAAAGTTCAAATAACCTTTATTTGAGATAAGAGTTTGTGTGTTGTTGCTAAAAATACCAGTTTATCAGACTGATGTGTCAAGCTGTTCTGAGAATTGAGATTGTAGTCCACCTTCATCATAAATAATAACGGTCAGGGTCAGTGTCTGCTGAGGACCCAAACCCAGTCTTGATTATGCCTTATTCACCCCCAACCCCCACCATGTGCTTCTTAAAGCTGTCTTTCTTTTCTCTGAGCTTAAGTCTATATTAATATATCTTTTTAGGGGGGGGTTCTTTGTGTAGTCTTGGCTTCCCTGGAACTCACTCTGTAGACCAGACTGGCCTTGAACACACAGAGGTCTGCCTGCCTCTGCCTCCCAGGTGCTGGGAATATCTTTAACCCCCAAGGTCAGATTTGGGGAGGAGGAATTACAGAATGGCCTTTAACAGGTGGTCTATGTCTTAATCTGAAAGAAAAAAAGAAGGAAACTGGGTAATACCTGTAACCCCAGTGCTCTGGAAACACAAACAGGATTGTTGTCCATCTAAAGGATGAGACAAAATGAGACCTTGTCTCAAAAACAAAAGCCAAATAAAGATCTTTCCTCCTTTGTTCATTGTAGCAAGATGCTTATATAACCAGTAGTTATGTAGTATAGTTGTATGGTTGGTTGAAACAATGCCTTTAGCGTCTCATTGTTGGAATGTTCTAGGGGTTGTGCTCAGGGCTTTGCACACGCTGAGCATTCCCTTTACTCCTAGACTTCAGTCTCAGCCACTCAGTCTGATTTTAAAGGGGTGAGCTGTAACTGCTAGCCACAGGGAGGACACTTCATCTGTAGTTGCTCTTTCCTCTACTGTAATAACATTTGTGTTGTTTATATGTGTTTGTTAATGATAGGGCTCGTTGCAAATCCAAGTCTCTAACATAGACATTTTAAAAGCTTTTGACTCTTCTTAAATTGGGTGTTCATCTGCTTCTGGTATAGATAGAATGATAGTTATCCCTGTAACAAAACCTGAGCCAACCCGGACAATTGTAGTGGAAATTCTCTGCCATGTTTTTGTTAAAGTGCCATATGACCAGTAATTTAGAAATCATAAATCCAGTGCAAGATAAAATATTTTTATGCTGTATATGTTTCATACCTAAGACCATTGGTACTTCAAGATCCATTAAGAGCAAAAAAACAAGCAGTTTTTGGCTTGTTTGCGTGTCTGTTCATTACTTAAGACTGTCTGCATAGAGCGCTTTAGAAGTTAGGACTGTAACCAACAATTGAAGCTTTACATCAGCTGCAAAATTGGTTTTACTTGTAGTTTCTTGAGACAAGATCTTAGACAATAGCCCAGGTTAGCCTCTTACTTATGCTGATTTTTCCACTTGAGCCTCCCAAGTATACTACCATACCCAGCTACCCTGCACTGCTATCTCTCCCGACGGATCTCAGAGAAGAAATTGAAGTTTCTCTTTGAGTAGAGTGTTGTGTTGCCAGTAATCCCAGAACTAGGCAGGCAGAGGCAGGAGGATTACTGCAAATTGAAGGGCAACATAGTTGGTATATATACAGAGAGAACCTGTCAGGGGGGAAGAGGAGATAGAGGGGAGGAAGCCTGTGCCATGCGAAGCCACTGGTCAATAGCATATTGTATGATAAAGGTGAGCGTTGTATGTGTTTTCTCTTACTCTGCTTTTTAGCTGGGGCTTGCTGTCTGGAAAATTTTTGCTACTTTTTTTGATTTTCGAGACAGGGCTTCTTTGTGTAATAGCCCTGGCTGTCCCAGAAATTGCTTTGTAGACCAGGCTGGGCTCAAACTTACAGAGATTCTCCTTTCTCTGCATCCCAAGTCATCCTGAACTGGCTTACAGAATTCTTACTGTGATTCAAAAATGGAGAATTCATTGATAATCCATCTGGATACCACTTCCAAATAATTTGGTGAGTGATGCAGTGAATAATTTTATCAGTTAGTTATCATCTCTATCACTTTTGTTCTTTAATTGGTAATGGAAAAAATGCACATGATGTTTCATGATCCTTTAAAAAAAAAAAGCCAGGACAGCTGGTATTGAAAAGTAGCAAACAGGTTAGAGGGGCTGGAGCAGACTCTGACACCAGGGACTTGCGGGTGGCTTTAGTTCCGTGATTAGTTAATACTGACTGCTGGCCATTTTACCTACTGTTTTGAATTGACAAGGACCAACGGATTTTGATTTTTTTTTTTTTCGAGACAGGGTTTCTCTGTTGCTTTGGAGCCTGTCCTGGAACTAGCTCTTGTAGAGCAGGTTGGCCTCGAACTCACAAAGATCCACCTGCCTCTGCCTCCCAGGTGCTGGGATTAAAGGCGTGTGCCACCATCGCCCAGCTAGGACCAAGAGATTTTAAGTTTTTTTTTAAATATTTATTTATTTATTTATTTATTTATTTATTTATTTATTTATTTATTATGTATACAGGTTGTCAGAAGAGGGCACCAGACCTCATTATAGATGGTTGTGAGCCACCATGTGGTTGCTGGGAATTGAACTCAGGACCTTTGGAAGAGCAGGCAATGAATGCTCTTAACCACTGAGCCATCTCTCCAGCCCTGATTTTAAGTGGTTTTTTTTTTTTTGCTTTAATCTTAAGTAGAATTGTATTCCTTCTCTTTCCTTCTCTTCTTTCTGCATGTCCCCTCCCCCACACTTGTTTTGTTTGTGTGTATGGGGCAGTTTCGAGACAGAGTTTCTCTGTGTTGCCCTCGCTGTCCTCGAACTAGTTCTGTATAGACCAGACTGGCCTCAAACTTAGAGAGATCCATTTCCCTCTGCCCTCTGAGTATTGAGTTTAAAGGTGTGTGCTACCATCACCGTGATTGCTAAAGATTTCATCCGTTAAAGAACCCTGTCACCAGGCGGTGGTGGCGCACTCCTTTACTCCCAGCACTCGGGAGGGAGAGGCAGACGACCTCTTGTGAGTTCAAGGCCAGCCTGGTCTACAGAGTGAGTTCCAGGATAGCCAGGGCTGTTACACAGAGAAACCTTGTCTTGAAAAACAAAACAACAAAAAAAAGAATCCCTTGTCAATGGTTTGGAATCAGTGTGACTCTGCTTGACCATGAAATTCTTTGATGTTTTTCCAGGACTGACTTCTGTCCACCTCCCTTGTTGAGGAATCTATAATGTGAATTTGCCTGGGAAGGTTTGTTGGAGCTCTTCTTTTGGTCCTATGGTTCTAGTTGCTGCAGTCTATGGTGTATAATCCTTTACTAGAAATGACTGAAAGCCTTTAAAAGGCTCTCCAGAAATTTGAGAGTTCTCACCCCTTCCCATGAAGATTTCCATAAGGATAAGGCTCATTCTCTCTTGTTCTGCCATAGTATCAGGATTCTGCTTTAATCGCTCCTCATCCTGCCAGCCAGATCTCATTTCTCATACCAGAATGCTCCTCCCTTCCAGGCTCAGCTTGAACCACCAGCCTTGATGCATTATCTGGTCCAGGCTCTAGCCTTAAATTGTCCAATTGGCTTTGTGTTTCATTTGACCCTAATACACTGGGTTGCACTGTCTAAAAGAGAATTATGTCCCCTCACATGTCTGGTTGCAGTTCTTATTTCTTACTGCTGGTCCTGAGCAGATCTGCAACTTCAAGGTTAAGATAAGACGCATTCCATCAGAACTGTGTCGTCATCCTTGCCAGCTTCTGATCTGAGTCTGTTCAGGAAATTTACAAGACAGTTGCACAACATTCTTTAAAGAATATTATGGTTGGACTCTGATTCCTGGCATCAGGCCAATTTGATTTGTCAGCTGTTACAAAACTCATTTCCCATAGAGAGAGGGGCCTTGACTCACATGTCCTTCAGCCTGTTCTTCTTTAGATGAATGGGAGTTAGTACATCTGAACCTTTTATTTCCTGGTGTTTTATAAAGGTAAAGGTAGATAACAAGAATATTTTGTACGCTGTTGTGTGTTTGTGTGTGCATGTACACACGTGTGTCTCCTGTGTAGCTAGGGATGCACACCATAGCAAATGTGTAAAGTCAGAAGACAACTTTGTAGTCTCGGTGCTCTCCTTCCACCTTTGGGATCTGGAGATCACACTTGGGTCATCATCAGGCTGGCTTTTAACAATGAACCCACCTGGCCCCGACTGCTCTCCAGGTGCCGGGATCGCAGGCCTTTGCTGCTGCTCCCAGCTGTTTGTCCTGTTTCAGTGGTACTGAGATTGGGTAGAAAGCTTAGTTGTTCAAGATCAGTTGTGCCTAGCAAGTTACTACCTTGACCCTATTTTAATTTCTCTAGTGATATTTTCACATTTCTTAAATACAAGAGGTGAGGACAGGCATGACAGTGCACATATTTAGTCCCAGCACTGGGGTGGCAGGTGGCAGAGGGAAGTGGAGCTCTGTGAATTTGAGGACAGCCAGAGCTACACAGACCCTGTTCTCGAAAAGAAAAGAAAAGAAAAGGAAAGAAAAGAAAAAAGAGTTGGTTAAAAAAAGTTTTTTGCTTTTGTGTGTGTGCTTGGGGTGCTCATGGAAGCTAGAAGAGGACATCAGATCCCCTGGAGCTGGAATTACAGGTAGTTATGGATGTTGAGAACTTAGCCTCTGAAGAGCAGCAGCAAGCCCTTAACCGCTGAACCATTGTCTCAAGACCTCTTTAGTTTTTATGGCGATCATTGTAGCCCTGATGGGCCTCACGTGTGTGAGCTAGTGGTGGTTTTCTCCTCCACCTTTTGAATGATGGCAGTCCCGCAGAACACTGCACACTGTTTGGGGAAATAGCTCTGGGTAAAGGAGTCTGCTGCTCAGCCTGATAAGCTTCATTAAATGTCTGGAACTCACATAGTAGGAGGAGAAAATCAGCTCCATAAGCACACCATGGCATGGCAGGCATCCATCTGGATATAGATATATAGGTTAAAAGGCTGTGATGGTGCTCGACGTAGCGGTACACACCTCTAATCCCAGCACCTAGGACACAGAGGCAGACAGACAGAGATGTGTGAGTTCAAGGCCAGTTTGGTTTAAATAGTGAGTTCCAAGACAGCCAGGGAAACAGATGCCCTCTTTTGGGCTGGACACGAATACACACACACACACACACACACACACACACACACACACACACACACACACACACACACACAGAGACAGAATAAATAAATATATATGTAAAGGTATGTGCTACTGTTGCCCAGCCCCTGATACTTCTGTTTGATGGCCAAAATTACCACCATTTTCTACTTTCTAAGCTCCCCCCACCCATTGGCCTTAAACTGAGAGATCTTGGGTACTGTGAGTGAAGGTGTGTACCACCTGGGAAGGCAGGCCTTCATTTCTTAGGTTTTTATACAGGTGTGTGTGATATATTGTCCTCCCATTTCTCTCCCCTCTTTTAGTGCCTTTTCTCCCCTTATACAGGTTTAGTTCTACATACATGATTTTATATGTTTCTATTAGAACTAGGAGCCACCATTGAGAGAACATACTATATTTATCTTTCTGAGACTGGCTTGTTTTTATATGATTATCTCCAGTTACATCCATTTTCCTGAAAATGATATAACTTTATTCTTCGTGTCTGAAAAAGATTTCATTGTGTATATATGCATTTTATTTACCCACCCCTCTGTTGCTGGATGCCTAGGTTCTGTATTTTAGCTGTTATGGATAGCATTGCCATAAACATGGTTGTAGTGTATCTCTATGGTATGGTGACTTGTTCTTGGTTTTTTTTTTATGTTTTTTTAATTTTATGTGTATGAGTGTTTGCTTGCATATATGTCTGTATACCACATACATGCCTGTTGCCCTCAGATGCTAGACGAGGGTGTAAGATCCCATGGGACTGGAGTTACAGGTGGTTGTGAGGTACTCTGGGTGCTGGGAGCTGAACCCTGGTCCTCTCCACAAGAGCAGTAAGTGTTTAAAATCATTGATTTATCCATCTCTTTGGCCCCTGACAAAGTAAAGCCCACCTTCTTTTTCGTGCTCTCCAGTGGAAGCAGCCTTAGCATGCATGAGGAGGAGGGTCTGGCACCACAAAGTTTTAAATTTCTGTATGTGGAGCAAATACAGTTTTGGATCTCTAAGATGTTTGTTGCAGTCAGGTGAAAGAACACCATGTACTGTAACCTGGTGTCATGTGACACAGGCTGGCCATGATCCAGCTATGGGATTCGTCGTGCTTAATCTTCTGCTTCCTCTTATTATGTCCTCCTTTCCTTAGGTTTTAGGGTTACTAATATAGAGTAATATATTAGGGGTGATAATTGCTAAAAGTCTACTTTATAGCATTACAAGAAAAACCAACAGGCATAACTAACAAAATACTTCATTTTAACCATAATGACTGTGGCCAACTTGCTCACCCTATTTTTTTCTTTTTTTTTTTTTTAAACTAAAGGACTAATTTTTCTCACCTGTAAGTTCAGTTGAAGGGTTCTTTTGTGAATTGGGATGTAGCTCAGTAGTCTATATAAGGCCCTGGATGCATACCCAGCTATTGTTTTAAGTCTTTGGGTTCTAGTTCTGTTGTAATTCTCTCGAACAAGAAAAGTGACATAGTATCATTAAAATACTTCCCCCTCTCCCTTTTCCTGTTGCTTCTTTCCCTCAAGCAATTTTAATTAACTGTTCAGTGACAGACGGTGGGAAAAGCTTTGTCCAAAGTGCTTCTAGAGGAGGGAGCCTACTCCCCCCGCCAGTGAACTGTGATCCTGTTAGGTGGTCCTAAAATGCTATTGATTAATTCACAGCTTTTAGAGGAATAAGCCTAAATTTTGGACTTTAAATCAAAGAACTAACTCCCCTGAGCTCTGAAAGCCTTGGCCTTGGGGCCAAGGGAGGTACCTTCCAACTTCTCCACCCAGTCTGCAGTGAAAAGGAAAGTTAAGCCTTTTAACTTTTTCATTTGCCTCTCCCTCTTAGTCTAGTAAGGCTGCCAGTTGCCATGGTAACGGACTGGGACAGCTGCGCAGTGGCGCCCAGGCAGCTGCGTGGGGGCGGGGGAGCTGCCAGCCCGCCAAGCCCCAGACCTGGGAGGGGAGGCCCCTCCTGTTAGCCCGGAGGGAAAGAACGAACTGGGGCGATCCGGTAGGTAAGGGACGGAACCCCTATTGATCTACTTAGGGCTTTTCTTCAGCATGAAGGTATAAAGAAAAAAAATTCTCTTCCTCCCTCAAACTGTAGAACACATATGTAAATCCTTGTTTTTTTTTTTTTCCTGGTGAGGCAGGGAAGGCCATAGCCACAATGCTTAGCTGCATGCTTCCAACATGGGGCTGGTTTTAACCCAGCGCTCTGACCTAAACTGCTCAGCTCACGGAAATTCCAAGGTGAGTGGGGGTGGGGGTGGAATACTCTCACTGGAATATGACATTTCCTGTCTGGTGAGGTCGGTGGCTGTTCATTTTAAATAAAATAAATATTTTATTTATATATAAATACATATATATATATATGCTGGGAGTCTTCTAAATTAATGAAAAGATTATTTGAAAATCTTATACCTACATTCCCCCATGCCTTCTCAAATAAAGTTATTATAGGTCAAAAATTAATACAAGCAATTTCTGAGGCTGGCCTACCTAGTTAGGCTAATAAGTTCTGTAGGTAGGATTGTTAACACTATATTGCTGTAATGGTTTCTTAAATTACTAATTCAAAATAAATTGATAAATACAACTTCTGCTTCTTTGACTTGAAAATTGTGAAATTAGTTGCCCTTTCTATTCCTGAGGTTGACTTTCTGGCCAGGATGGGAATGCTCTGAAAAACAGGTTTAGAGATTTATAACAAAATAACAATGGAGTCAACTAAAATATCAATTCCTGCTATTTGCTAATCCAGACTATAGGACTATGGTTCAACAGTGTGGGAAATTTAAAAACTAGATTCTCTGTTGAGCACCCCTGACATGCATATTTCTGAGCTTAACTCAGTTTCCATTTGTGCTGCATTGCCCTGGCTGTCCTGGGCGATGAATAGTCCGCTGTGTTCTGAGGAGCTGCATGTTGGTGCAGAGGCTGGGGCCAGACTTTTCCCCCTCCTCTTCCTTTGGCCCGAAGTCAGCCTCAGTTAAGAGGCAAGGTACCTCCTAACTATTTGGATTAGTTGAGCCCTGGGAATTACAGGTTAGTAATTTTGAACTTTTTCTCTGCCCTTCTTCCTTTTTTTTTTTTT
>NC_022017.1:1034016-1034632 GCF_000317375.1 Microtus ochrogaster
TCCTTTCTATTCCCAAATGAGCTTGCTAAAAAGGAGGCTTAGTGTGTCTGAGCTGTTAGCCTTGCTTTTGTGATCTGACGGACATGCTGAAAGGATGGGTTCAAGCATTTTAAGGAAAATGTACCAAGTCACTAGAAATGTGGTGAGAGATGGCCTAGGTGTGTGTGCTCTGTGTGTGTGTGTGAGTGTGTATGTGTGTGTGAGTGTGTATGTGTGTGCGTGTGTGTGTGCTCTCTGTGTATGTGTGTGTATGTGTGTGTGCTCTATGTATGTGTGCTATGTGTGTGTGTGTGCTCTGTGCTCTGTGTGTGTGTGCTCTGTGTGTGTGTGAGTGTGTGTGCTGCTAAGAGACTGCTCAGAGAACAGAGAAGTTACTTTTCAGTGTTTTGAGGGGGAAGGTTTCTTTCTTCTTTTTCTTCATTTTTTTATAAAGACCTTTAGTCACCTTGGAGGAAAAGATTTTCATTTTGTCTTGGTTCCTTTAATTGAAGGTTTCCCACATTTCTCTTTGAGTTCCTGGCTCACAAGTAGATGCAGAAACAGTGAAGAGTAACATACCATGCTATTTGCCTTTTTAGAATATGAAATTAAGGGAGTTAAACAATTGTTCCATCTG
>NC_022017.1:1035127-1038330 GCF_000317375.1 Microtus ochrogaster
GGAACCTGGTGACCTAGTCCTGCAGGTGAATCAGCGTGCGACATGGGAAAGAAAACCAAGAGGACAGCTGACAGTTCTTCCTCAGAGGATGAGGAGGAGTACGTCGTGGAGAAGGTGTTAGACAGGCGCATGGTTAAGGGGCAAGTGGAGTACCTGTTGAAGTGGAAAGGCTTTTCTGAGTAAGTGCTTTCTTTTCCAGGCGTTAGAACTCTGTAGAGGTAGAAACCTTTAGTTTACTTGCCCACGAGCCAGTGTCTATCTTTTTCCCATTTACACCCAAAATAAGACTCAAGAGAAGCAGCAGACCACATAGTCTCCCCACCATGGAGCTGATGTTTAATGATCTTACTTTGAGGGATAATGTAAGGAGTGCTTGGGAGCACAGACTTGGGAGCCAGATTTTCTGGATCAGATTCTTACTCCACCCTTTTAAGATACAGGTGGATGAGCTCACCTGATTTCTTTTATATTTGTTATTTAAGAAATTCTTTTCTTGCCAGGTAGTATTGGTACACACCTTTATTCCCAGCATGGGGGCAGGGTAAAGGGGGGAGGGCAGAGGCAGGAGGCTGTCTGTGACTTCAAGGCCAACCTGGTCTATAAAGCAAGTTCCAGGACAGCCAGGGCTCAAAGAGAAACCCTGTCTTGAAAAACCAAAAAATAAAAACTTTTGTTATTTTGTTTGTGTGAGTGGCTTGCCTGCATTTGTATCTGTGCACTGCATTTGTGTTGTCTGGTCCCCACGGGCCAGAGAGGGCATTGCAGCAGTTAGAACAGGAGTTACAGGTGCATGTGAGTGCTGGGAACCAAACCATGGTTCTCTGGGAAAGCAGGCAGTGCTCTCAAACACTGAGCCATTTCTGCAGTCTATTGACTAATTTCATAATCATTTTTTTTCCTTTAATAAAATAGGAATAAGCCGGGCAGTGGTGGTACATGCTTTTAATCCCAGCACTTGGGAGGCAGAGACAGTCCTCTGTGAGTTTGGGGCCAGTCGGGTCTACAGAGTAAGCTTCAGGATAGGCTTCAAAGCTACTACAGAGAAACCCTGTCTTGAAAAACCAAATAAAATAAAGTAGGGATAAGAGGTGGGTGTAGCTTAGGAGTAGAGTGCTTTCACCTGGCACACTCGGGTTTGGTCCTGAATTTGGTCCTCACACATGCCAGGAAAAAAATAAAACCAGGGTTAAGGATATAGTACTTAGAGGTCTCACTAAGTGTGAGTAGACAGCTTGTCATGGCAAGTGTGAACATTTGAATTTGGATCACGAGAACCCATACAAAGTCAGGCACATGCATCTCTCCCTGAGAGATGTGAGACAGACAAGAGAATCCCTGAAGGCCGGAGGGACAACTAGCTTGGCATACATAGCAGTGAATAAGGGAACCTGTTCAAACAAGGTAGGAGGCGAGGACCCTTGGAAGGAGAGGAAGCTAAGTTGGGGCAGGTAGGAGTTGGGAGCACTAGTTTTTCCCCTGAATCCGGGTGGCTAGGTTTGGGTCTAGCTCTGGCCTGTGCCAGTAGCTAAAAAGCCTCAGGCAAGCGGCTTTTTTGTGAATTCATACCCCACATGTTGGGTGCCAATTGTAGCATGATTAATAAAAACTCAGAGACAGATATTGGGGTTTGACCTAAAGTTCAGAGAGTAAAAGATCAGCCTTACAGATCAGGCATTGGTGATGCACACATTTAATCCCAGTAGCCACAGTAGTTTGCCATAGAAACCGGGTGGTAGTGCACGCCTTTAATCCCAGCACTTGGGAGGCAGAGACAGACAGATCTTTGTGAGTTTGAGGCCAGCCTGGTCTACAAGAGCTAGTTTCAGGACAATCTCAGCAGAGACATCACATCTATTAGAGGCCATCCTGGCCTACCTAGCAAGTTCCAAGGCAGCCAGAGACCCTGGGTTAGATGAAATAACAAAAAATAAATAGAAACCCATAGAGAAGGCTGGGAATATGTCTCAGTAGAGTGTTTGCTTGTCTCAGTAGATGTGCCTCATAGAGGAGATGTGGTGCCACGTGCCTGTGAGCCCAGTGTTCAGGAGGGAGAGAAGTTCAAAGTCATCCTTGACTACATAGTTTGAGACCAGCCTGGGCTACATGAGGCCCTCTTCCCCCAAAATCTTTTTTCTACACCATAGTACTTCCTGTTTTGTCTGATTGTATTGTTTCAGATTTTGTGTATGTGTATGTGCATCTTCGCGCACGCACACACACACACACACACACACACACACACACACACACACACACACACAACTTAAGTATCACATTTGAATTAATGCATCCCACCTTTTACTTGCTAGAGTTTGGTTACAAATAACATCTACCGCAATAGAAATTGGAGGTATGTAACTTGTAGGCCCATATTTCTATATGGTGTGGCAGCCAGGCTCTGAAGCCATAGGCCCTGCCTGAGGTGGTCACGTAGTACAGACAGGCTGTCACTGCCCTAACAAAAGCCAGGTTGTGCTGCTCCTTTCTCCTTTGTTAGAAATGTAGATCTCCTGGGGAGAGGTGTTTGCTGAAGCTGGTGACTCTGTTGCAGGTGTTTCCCTAGCCCTGCGCCCCCCCAAAGAAAATATTAATGAGGTATCCACCTTGGGTTGGGGGGGGGGGATAAGAGATGTTTTGTGCGGGTAGATCTTGAGGATGGAGAGAAGCCTGAGATGCCCTTCCGTGATGATGGTGTGAACTGTGTCTGGTTATTTCTTGCACCTTGGTACCGGTCCAGATAGGGAAAGATAGTTTGCATGTTGGGGCCTTGGTCCCTGACAGTAACTTTATTAAGTTAACCTCTTTCTGCAGGCTACTGATGTGTGTATAAAACCACACTCTTTGGGCACTTAATTAAGCAGTTAAATTTGAATTTTTTTGTTGGGAAGCTATGCGATGGATTGAACCCATGAGCCTGACTTATGACTGGAACAAACATGCTTACCACTGAGCTATTTGCCCACTTTATAGACTGGGTTTGCTTATTGTTTTTTTTTTTTTTGTTTTATTTTTCAATTGTGTGTGTACCTGCTTGCCTGTCTGTGAGGGATGTGAATGCTGTGCAGGTGCCTCAGAAGGCACTAGATTCCCTATAACTGGAGTCACAGATGTTCAGGTCCTCTGCAAGAGTAACAAGCACTCTTAACCACTCAGCCATCTCTCCAGCCCCAAAACTGGGAGGTTTTTTTTTTTTTTTTTTTTTT
>NC_022017.1:1041010-1060917 GCF_000317375.1 Microtus ochrogaster
TTTTTTTTTGGTTTTTCGAGACAGGGTTTCTCTGTGGCTTTGGAGCCTGTCCTGGAACTAGCTCTTGTAGACCAGGCTGGTCTCGAACTCACAAATTTTTACTTTATTAAAAAACAAACAGAACTGGGCAGTGATGGCCCATGCCTTTAATCCCCAACTCAGGAGGCCGAGGCAGGCAGATCTCAATGAGTTTGATGTCAGCCTGGTCTATAGAGTGAGTTCCACAACAAAAACCCTGTCTCAAAAATAAAAAAAAAAAAATCTTCTTTTGTGTCTGTTTGCGGTTTAGTTTAGTTGAAAATTAGTTCTGAAGTTTGGCTTCACTCAGTTGCTTTTTTATTTTTCTATAGTAACATAAACACCATATTGCCTCTTTTTGTTTCTGCTGTTTCTTTCCTGTGTGGGTATAACAAATTTGTTATACCACTCTACCCATCCAGCTTTGCCTCTTTACGTTTTATTTCAAGGTTAGGAAGAATATATCATATGCTTAAAATTTACTACAATAGAAGTATAAGTCTGTGTCGCATCCCTACATCAAGTTCCTGTTTATCTGCATTATACTTGGACGCTCATTTGTCGGTACTGTTACTCTTAACTCTGACTACAACTTAGAGACACCCAGTGGGTATTTAAAAGACCTCCAGTATCCAAGATGAACCTTACACCAGTTAACCTGAGAGTTCTGGGGGAAGACTGAGGCACTGGGCTTCTGTAAAGGTTTGTATATAATTCTTGGCCTCAGACTAAGGGCTTTTTCTGTCTGGCTCCTTTCTCTGGTTAATTTTTTTTTCTTTCTAGTTAATTTTATTTTCATAACCATTTCCTTGTTATTTGAGACAGGGTCTCTCTGTAGACCAGGCTGACGTGTAACTCAGATCCTTCTAAGCACTGGGGTTAAAGGGGTGGGGTAACATGCCTGGCTGGAGCCTTATGCCAGATTCTGGAAAGACCTGAATATTGTTATGATAAACTATATTGATAAAGATTTCTTTAAAAACATTTATTTATTTATTATGTGTACAATATCCTGTCTGTGTGTATGCCTGCAGGCTAGAGGAGAGCACCAGACCCCATTACAGATGGTTGTGAGCCACCATGTGATTGCTGGGAATTGAACTCAGGACATTTGGAAGAGCAGGCAATGCTCTTAACCTCTGAGGCATCTCTCTAGCCCATTGATAAAGATTTTCTATTTTCTAAGAGAATAGGACTTAATGTTTTCGGTTCTTTAAATTTTATTTATTTTGTTTTTTTGAGGTAGGGGCTCACTATGTAGTCCTGGCCTAAACCTAAATATGCAGACCATGCTGGCCTCAGTCTCTGTCTACCTTTGCCTCTCAAATCTCCCTGTGCCCTTTTTAAATTTTATTTACATATTTTAATACATTTTATTTTTTGTGCTGGGCGGTAGTGGCTCACGCCTTTAATCATAGCACTCAGGAGGCAGAGGCAAGTGGATCTCTGTGAGTTTGAGGCCAGTCTGGTCTACAAGAGCTAGTTCCAGAACAGGCTCCAAAACTACAGAGAAGTCCTGTCTCGAAAAAAAAAAAAACCCGGAGAGCCAGGCGGTGGTGGCGCACGCCTTTAATCCCAGCACTCGGGAGGCAGAGGCAGGCGGATCTCTGTGAGTTCGAGACCAGCCTGGTCTACAAGAGCTAGTTCCAGGACAGGCTCCAAAGCCACAGAGAAACCCTGTCTCGAAAAAAAAAAAAAAAAAAAAAAAAAAAAAATTATTTTTTTGCATGTGTGTGTGAGCGTGTATACCACTGCACATGTGTGGTGGGTAGAGAAAAACTTGGGAAAGTCAGTTATCTTCTTTTCACCAGATTAGTCTGGTCTGCAGGCTTGGAGCAGGCACCTTTATTGACTAAGCCATTCATTAATTCATTTGTTACCCTTGTATTCTGGCTTTTGTCATTTGGTTCTTTTCTAGTTAGGTTGATATAGCAGAATAACACAACCAAAGACTTTTAACTGTATTTGTGAGAGTCAGTAAACAGCTCTTCAATTCAGGGTCTTTGTTCTATTAAAGGCAGTAATCTGGCTTAGAGTCCTGGCCACTTGAGAGGACTTCTTGTCTGTCTAGTTCTGGAGCTGCTGACCTTGAAAACACCCTCCACACATCCTTTACATCAGTTGTCTGGGGCCCCTGTCAGGTAGACAGCTGGTATGATAGGTAGTAGCCAAGTGTTTTTAAGGTATGGAGGAGATTACATTTCTTTAGACCACTGTAGAAGAGATTTCCTAGTCAGTTTTATGCCTGATTTAAGATTACTGCCTGTGATGATTTCTGTGTTTGCCTTGCCTTGGCTCCTTTCAAGCGGCTTGGACATTCTTTCTCCATTTCCTCCCTCTGTAACAGGCTGTTTCCAGCCGCCAGTAATGATGGATGACTTCGTCCCTGTGCCTGCATTCCAGCTGTGAGCAGCTGTGTTTGCATCTGGGAACCTGTCCCCCTTGAGTGCCCCAAAGAGTCTGTGTCTTAAAAAGTCAGCATCCACGATACAGTACCCATTGGTCCATGACTAGAATTTCTTTTCTGTTGTGGCTTCTGGTATCTTTGCGGACCACCAGGACTGTGCAAACTTTCTGTGTTTCTATTTTAAAATTTTCATTTACTTGTTCAATGGGTTAGGGAGCCTCATGTACCAGGAGGTCCAGGAACATGTGGGAGTTGGTACTTTCCATCTACCATGTGACTCCCAGAGATCAAACTCAGGTTGTCAGACTTGTGTGCATGCCCCTTTGCCCACTGAGCCATCTTTTGATGGCTGCTTTTGATCTCAAAGGAAAGTAAGACGATCAGAGAGATGCTAGGAAATCACACACCCAAGATTTGGTTTGTTTGAAATATCTTAAGTTTGTGTGTGTATGTGTATGTGTGTGTTGCTGATGAATGAGTTTACAGTATCTCAAGTCTAAGTCCAATCCCAGTTAATGCTAACAGTGTGTCTGTGGTACTAGGGACTCTCCTGCCAAGTATATGCAAACTAGTGTTTATGACCTTCAAAATTTTCCCTTTTCAGAGTATTGGTCTTGCATTCTTCTTGCCTCTGTTTTTTTATAATATAGAGGACTGGAATATGAAAACCGTTTGTCACTATTAAGATAAATTAAAGGTCTAAAAGGTTATGGTTGAGAAAGCTTATCTGAAGTTAAGAGAGTGAGAATGGGTTTGGGTGTCTCAGGAACAAGAAGAGAGAGGTCAGCCTGCGGTACTGAAGAGATCGTAAGGGTTAGGATGTCAGGACTGACCAGATGGTTCTCCAGAGACTCTAGGACTTTCTAGACTTCCAGGCCCTCTTTGGTCATTGCAAGGAATCCCAGGAAAGACACTGCATCTTCTTGCAGAAATATCTTTTGACATTGTTGCTACTGGTTGTTCTAGTATTATGTTTCTTAAGTTGTAAGAATTTTTCTGAATTGATGGTATCAGGTGATGCTAACAAAGGCTATGACTTGTTCTGAGAAACCCTAAGCTCTGATCTGTCCTGTTGTATTTATAGCAGAGCAATGACATCGCCCGGGGCTTTGAGAGAGGATTGGAACCAGAAAAGATCATTGGGGCGACAGACTCCTGTGGTGACTTGATGTTCCTGATGAAATGGTGAGAGAAGACGGGCCTCACTCTACAGTTGTGCTCCTTTGCTATGAAGAAAAAGGATGTAAAACTGAGAATTCCTATGTCTAATTCTTAACACCACAGTGGGGATTGTCAATATTAAGTGGGGATTGTGGTTCAGAATGGGTTTGTGACATTGTCAGGCTTTGTTATGTTTTGTATCATAGTAACCTGCATAATAGAAAAATAAATTTGGGGTAAAATATTTGTAGCCATTTCCTAAACATCTGTTTGCATAGAACTGAATCATGTCCATGGGATAAGGGGCTGGGTAAAGCTTATTCCCATCCTGAGGGCTAGGATCACAGAGAGATGGCTAAAAGAGAAATTAATTTCAACAAAGGACATTAAGATTAATGGCTGAAGAAAGCACAAATTACTTTATCAGTGATAGTAACTTCTAGAAGAAAGTGGAGTACTTCCTCTTCCTTTCTCCCTCCTTTTCTAACAGGGTCTGTTGTTAGCTCAGGCTGACCTTGACCTCAGTGTATAGTCTGCTGGGTTGGAGTTAGAGGATTACAGGCCCATGCTCACCATGCCTGACTGGCTCTTTTCCTCTCCACTGTTCTTTTCCTTTCCCCTCCTTCCCCTTTTCTTTTTAAAATTTTGTTTCATTTTATTTTATGTGTATATGTGTTTTGTTTAAATATGTATGTATGTGTACCATCTGTGTACAGTGCCTACAGAAGCCAGAAAAGGGCTCCAGAACCCCTGGGACTGACATTACAGTCCATTGTGAGCTGCCATGTAGTTGATGGGAACTGGGAACTGAGCCTGGGTCCTTCACAGTAAACCTAGCTGGCTTCAAACTCAGAGATCCATTTGCCTCTGCCTCCCGAGTGAACAGTAGTATGTATTCTTAAATGCTGAGCCAACTCTAGCCTCTAGGGTGTTGGATCCTCTAGAGCTAAAGGGAGAGACAGTCGTGAGCCACTGTGTGAGTGCTAGGACTGAACCTGGGTCCTGTAAGAGCAGCTGTCTCTTCAGCTTTTTCTTTCTTGTTTACTTTTTGATGTTAAAGATCAAATACAGAGGCTCCACCACTGTTATAGCTCCAGCCCTGTAAAGATCCCTTTTACTTTTAGATCAAAGTGTAAGGAGGAGATCAAGCCGGCTAAATTCAAATAATGACATTCAGACAGATATTTTCAGTCTCACTTCTTCTAAGTCTTATGTCCTTTCTTTCTAGGAAAGACACAGATGAAGCTGACCTGGTTCTTGCAAAAGAAGCTAATGTGAAGTGTCCACAAATTGTGATAGCGTTTTATGAAGAGAGACTGACGTGGCATGCATATCCAGAAGATGCGGAAAACAAAGAGAAAGAAAGCTCGAAGAGCTAAAGGAGGGTGGTCTCTGCCATTTCTCTTTGTATATACCACGTTCACCTTCCTGCCTCCTCTCCCTTCTCCTTCCCTTTCCATCCTAAACACATCCATAAAAGTATGTGCTCACACTGTGCTTCATGGAGAGATGTTGGTATTGGTTCTCTTGTAATATAGCTGACGGTTGGACCCATAAGTGTAACTGTGAAAACCAAGTATTTACATGCTGTGTGTAATTCCCAGTTTTTTCTTTACCCTTATCTTTTCCTTCTGTTCCCAGGTTACTTTTTAATCACCTTAGAGTCATGAATTTTTGAGGCCAGTTGCTTTTTAGGCTGGGGAATTTTGTTACAATGGTGATGACTTCAGTTTCTTGATTGTTATTGGAATATATTGATGACCAGCTGGCCTTTGTTTTGACATACTAGGGTGGAAAGGATGTCCTTCTTTTAGAAAGCCAATAGCAGTGGCCTACTTGTATCTTTTCCAGTTTCATTTAGCTCTGCCAGGATTCTTGGCAGGATTCTAGTGTTCTTGGTGTGGTCTTCTGGACCGCCCCTGTCCGTCCTCACTTACCCTATTGTAACAACTCTGACTTTCTGAGAACTTGAAACTTTACATTTAAATCTGTCAAGGCACTCTCTTTAGCCCTCAAATGTTTTCGGCCTTGTTATTGTTCCTGATTCTGCTTCTTTTCGGTTGGCATCAGTTTGTCATCAAGTAACAAGATGACTGTGGAGTCTGTAAGCTGTAGTACAGGAAGATAATGGGTGGGGCCAGAGAGAGTTGTCTTCGGTATCGCATGGTTTATATGTATTCTTTCCTTTCACCCCTCATATGCAGACTATATTTATGTAGGTGTGAGTGATTGCCTGGTGCTTGCTTGTGCCAAGGTGCTGGGCACCCTCTAACCCTGCCAACTTCTATGGCCTCCCAAAGCTTCCTGTTACCAAAGCGGTGTCAGCAAATTCACCTCTCAGTGGACTCACATTCCCTTCCGTGCCATTATTTTCAGTTGGGAATTCATAGAAGCTACTAGCCGTAGTATCAGTTTTTAAATGCTCACAGTAGTACTAATCTGTAATTTTACCATCTCATGACAAAGTATTAATGTTTCTTGCCTTCTCTGATCTCAGGCTTTAGTTGTATCTTATTTTTAAAACTGTCTTTTCATAGAAGACTATCATCTCAGACAGTGACACAACCTTCTCTCAAAACAAACTTTCCTTTTTGGTTTACTCTTGCTTTGCTATTCTATTGAGAAAATTTTCTGGCTCTACTTTGCTTTTCTGTCCTTTGAGAAAGTTCACCTCCTCTTCATTCTTGTGGTAGTTGAGGAGGCTGGAGAATCAGGACTGGAAGTAAGGAAGGATTTGGAGCTCAGTACTCTTGTCCTAGCTCCAAGCTGAAGAAAAAAGAATAAGTGCTGACTTCATCAGCTACTGAGACTGCTCCTGTTGTTGCTTCTGACTCTTAAAACGTAGCTGTCTAGGCTGGAGCATCCAGCCACTTCTGGATTGTTGGTAGTTGTGAGAGAGGTGGATGGAGAACTCCAGGCCACAGATGAGCCAGGTGATGAGCAAATCGTAGACCCAGTCATAGCTTTTGTTAACATTGCTTTTCTGCCTAGCTGCTGATTGAATTCTGTGTAAATTATGTCAACAGTTACACTGCGCAGTTGAGAAGGCAGTTGTTGCAGTGACGTGGCAGACAAGACAGTGAAGCTTTGCTGTAAGTCAGCCTGGAAGACCCTGTGAATGGTGATGTGGTTGGGGAAGGGCACCTGACCCGTACCTCGGTTTCTCCCTACAGTCCATGTTCTCTGAAAGAGTTAGAGGCCAAATCAAGTGCTGCATCAGTGACTTTGTACTGTGGTTGAGAAAGGGAGTGGTAGTTAGAAAGGTTTGTCATGCGGGCAACCTAGAATGCCTGGGGTGGATGAAAATCGGACAGAGGTGATCTGAGTCTCTTGACTGAAGGAAAGGACGGCCTGTCTGGTAGTCAGTAGGGAGTAGACTTGTAAATTGGAGTGGCCAAATTTTTTTAAAGCAAAGTCTTAGCCTGTGGACCAAACAACGGTGATATTTGGTACTAAGGTTGCTCCTAAGCCAGGCCTGGTGGCTTAAGCACAGCCCCAGACTGATAAAGGGGTGTTGTATGTTCAAGGCCTGCTGGGAACCTTTGATGAGACCCTGTCTCAAAAAGTAAAAAGAACCAAGGCTATAGTTGAGAGTTCAATCCCTTGTAATTCAAAAAAGTCAAGAGAAGGCCCTGAGAAACCTAGGGTGCATAATTGCTAAGACAACAGATGGTGTTTAACAGAACCAAGCACTGTTGATACACTTTACCCTGCCTTTTCTGTCCTCAGCTTTCTGCTAAATATTACCAAAATATTCTTGTTTTCTTCTTAGTACTTTTGCTGGTTATATCTAGAAATAAAGAACTGTATTGTCTTCAGCCCTCGATTTGAAGAAGCCAGACACCTGCCTGTGCCTCTAGCATTTGTTGGTGCCAAGTAGCTTGCTTGTTTCTGCTGGAGAATGTGGCAGCCTCGGACAGAAGAATCTCCTATAGATTTCTTCCCTGTAAAGAGTGAGCAGCCAAAGGTGAAACACTCCAAAACACATAAGTATATTTTCCTGTGTTAAATCCTTTCAGAACTAGTTTTGTGATACTAGGAATTGAACCTGGGCTAGCTTAGACATGCCAAGCAGATGCTGTACCACTGAACTGGTATCTTTATATGCCCCATGCCCTGATACACTCCATTTTGTTGTTACTGTGTTTGGTTTTGGTTGGTTTGTTTGGCAGGTTGGTTGTTTTTTTTTTAAAAAAAAAAAAAAAATACAGGGTCTCTGTAGCCCTGGCTGTCCTGGAACTCTATAGAGCAGTTGGCCTAACCTCACGATCCATTGCCTCCTATGTCCCGGGATTTAAAAGTTACCTTGGCCTATTGTTGTCCTAGCTGTCCTGGAGCTAGCTAGCTCTTATCTGGCTTGGAACTCAGAGAGATCTGCCTGCCTCTGCCTCCCAAGTGCTGGGATTAAAGGTGTGTGCCACCACCACCCGGTGGTGGTGTTTTAAAGACAAGTCTCATATACCAGGCTAGGCCCAACTTGTGAATTCTTTTGCTTGTTTGTTTATTTGTTTTTTGTTTTGTTTATCGAGACAGGGTTTCTCTGTAGCTTTGGAGCCTGTCCTGGAACTAGCTCTTGTAGACCAGGCTGGCCTCGAACCAAGTTCCTCCTGCCTCTGCCTCCTAAATCCTGGGATTAAAGGCACGTGCCACTACCTCCAGGCCTGACCTTGAATTCTTGATCCTTCTGCCTCCATCTCCCAATTTTTACGTAAGTATCTTTAATCCCAGCATTTAGGGTTGGATCTCTGAGTTGGAAGCCAGCCTAGTCTGTATAGTGAGTTCCAGGCCAGCCAGAGCTGCATAGACCCTGTCTCAAAAGGAATATAAAGAAAAGGTTACTTAGACCAGCTTTGAATTTAGGGTTTTTTTTGGTTTGGTTTGGTTTGGTATCAGGGTATTAGTTGTGTG
This sequence comes from Microtus ochrogaster, assembly GCF_000317375.1. Lineage (NCBI taxonomy): Eukaryota > Metazoa > Chordata > Mammalia > Rodentia > Cricetidae > Microtus > Microtus ochrogaster. The sequence goes on from NC_022017.1 coordinate 1,049,505, forward strand.
GCACCATGCCTAGCTCAAAAAAAAATTTTTTTAAGTTACTTATTTTATGTATATGGGATTTCTGTCTGCAGAGGTGCTGGTTCCCCAGGAGAGTTCCATATCCCCTGGGATAGGAGTGAGCCATTCTGTGGGTGTTCTCTGCAAAAGTAGTTGATGTTCTTGATTGCTGAGTCATCTCCTCCCCAGCCCCTCAAATCATGTTTTTTATTTGTTTGTTTGGTTTTGGTTTTTGAGACAGGGTTTCTTTGTTTAGCCTGAGTGTCCTGGAAGTCACTTTGTAGACCAGGCTGACCTCTCAGATTTACATCTGCCTCCTTAGTGATGAGATTAAAGGCATCATGCACCACCACCACCACCACCTGGCTCTAAACATGTTTCTAATGCTGAATTTCTTTTCTCTTTTCCTTTTCCCTTCTTATCTTTCTGTGTAGTCCTGGATGTTTCTTACTGGGTCTGCCCTCTAATAAGCATGTTGCCAAATGTATTTTCCCAGGCTTACACAGAAGCAGGAGTGAACTGGGTGACTGACCAGCTTGACACTGTCTGGTTCACATTCCACGTTAGCATACATTAGTATTGATTGCATTCAACAAACACCCTTGCCCCTCAGAGAACTTTGACAATGGTGGTGTGGGATGAGTTGATCATTACAGTTTTGTATAATAAATACTACACATGCATATTAATTTCTGATCGGGGCAGAAGTAAACGTGTATATAAGGACACGTCTTGAGTGGGCAATTTAGTGTCGAGCACTGATGGGGCATCCATGAAGCCTGGGCTCCCACAGGAAAAACCCTGGAGTAGTAGGGTGCCGTTAACTGGTTCATCCAGGAGAAAGATCTATGGTCTTGGATAAACTGAGTTAACTGGCCATGGGAGCATTGCAGAAAATAAAACTAAGTAATAGAAATGCTATCATGACCAAGAGGACACAGATAAGTGAACACTGAGAACCTTCAGCTCGTTTGGACTTTGCCAAAACATTCATGACCGTGGTCACTTTGCTGTGCACAGCATCACCTTCATTGCGGGTGCCGTAGTGTGCTATGTTATGGGTCCTTCTGGATATTTCTTCTTCGTGGGCATTTTAGCAAGTTGTTCATACTCCTCAATTTTTCATCCCTTTTGGAGAAATCAACATAGGGTTGGCTTTAAAGCCCAAAGCAAGAGGCTTTGTTAAAAGGAAGCTTTAGGGGATCACCTCTGGGCCAAGCACTGCCAGAGTCAGTCCTAAGCAGCACCTGTGTCAACCACGTAAAAATCTCCCCAGAAATGTGTGTCCTAGCTCCTCAGACGATCTGTCCAGGGGGTGCACCAGGAGGCCTTCCTACTTGAAGGTCTCAGATAACTTGAGAGCAGAAGGGAAGGATCTTGGCTCTGCCTGGATAACTGACGTTGGATGTCAGAATTCCCAGGAATTCAGCTAACTTCTACAAGTTAAAAGGTGAAGTTTCTTGTTTCTTTTTGCTTATGCTGAAGTTTATGAATTTTAATCTACCTCATCTTATTTTTGTGTTGCCACTTGAGCATCAAGCTTGACTTTGGTCTAAGATGGTATCTCTTTTGTTAATTGATAGTTCATTCTCTTGCCTTTTCTCTTGGCCCTCATTTTACCTAACATCATCTCTTATTGCTCTTGTCAGAAATATGTTTTAAAGTCTTTTTTATGGGAAGAAGTAATTCACCAATGCTGTTTGTCTCTGAGGTCAGCAAGAGAAGGAGTTAAAACAGTGGTGGAGGAAGGGCAGATCTTGCACTGGAGGCAAAAGCTGACAAGGAAGGAGCATTAATTAAAGACAATTTCAAAGTCAACTGATTGTGATCATTAATGTCACAATAGATCAAAACCTAATTATCACAGCCTAGGTAAGAGCCATCAGTATTAATCGGAAAATCTAATAGGAAACTATTATCAAGAAATTAGGCCAAATTGAATGCAATGAACTTTTTATCCTTCTCTCTCTCTCTCTCTCTCTCTCTCTCCCCCTCCCTCCCTCTCCCTCTCCTGTCATGTTCCTTGGCATTGGCAACTGTGACACTAATAGTTGGTCCAAGCTCAAATTGATGATTTCACTTTTTTTTTTTTTTTTTTTTTGGTTTTTCAAGACAGGGTTTCTCTGTGGTTTTGGAGCCTGTCCTGGAACTAGCTCTGTAGACCAGGCTGGTCTCGAACTCACAAAGATCCGCCTGCCTCTGCCTCCCAAGTGCTGGGATTAAAGGCGTGCGCCACCACCGCCCGGCGATGATTTCACTTTTAAAGAACTATTTTTTTTTTCTTTTTAGTAGCCCAGACTGGCCGCAGTGCTTACAGTTCTGCCTCAGCCTCCAGAGCACTGGGATTATGAGGCGGTGCGTGTATTCAGGCGTGTGTGTGTGTGTGTGTGTGTGTGTATGTTGGGAGGGGGGCCTTGTACATTCTAGACAAGTGCTCTACCACTTAGCGATATTCTTAGCTCAGAGAGTTTTGTTTGTCAGGGGAGTTTCCAGTCAAGCTGAATCTGAGCTGTCATTGCTGAAACACAGCCCTTGAATTTCCATCATCTGAACTTGTCCAGTCCAGTCAGCCCTAGTGGGAAATCTCCACTGTTGTCAAGTCTTAGCGTGCCTGTGGTGACACATTGTGCTGGTGTGCTGCTGTGCCATCCTTCAAGTCCTTGACCAGTGTAGAGGCTGTGGGAGAAAGGGGATGTCCTGCTTTGAAATTCTCCAAGAACTCTTTAAAAAAAAATTAGTTTCCTTGTGTGGCAGCATTCTCAAATTCCAGGAACATTAGGATCTGATTCTCAACCAGCTCTGGCAGTGGTCCCCCCTCCCCATAGATTTAAGATAGGAACATATGCTTTCCCACTAGAATTTTAAGGGTTGGAGAAGACCTCAGCTGGTTTCTGTCCACCTTGGCGGTTTGTTTCTGTTTTCCTTCTGTGTTAGAAGTTAAATCTCTGGCAGCAGGAGGAGCCATCACTACCTGACAGCTGTTTGTGCAGACGTCACTGCTCGTGGGTGAGGTGAGGTAGACTGGGAGTGCTGCTCAGCCTTGGGTGTCACAGGAAGAGAGCAGACAGCATGCCAGGTGCTGCCTGCTGCACTTCAACTGCTCAGTCCTGCCTACTGATCCTACTTAGGGGCCATGCTGCTTGCTGGATTTTTAGAACCTGAATTACTCAGTAGAAGACTGAGAAATCAATGTCTTAATCCTTCACTTAACTGAATTTTTGTGTTTAAAATGCAACCTAATTTTCAAAATAGCACTAGGGTGGTCTTCAGAAGCAAGGCTCTTCAAGTTACTCCAGGTGAATAACAGCCTGGCTGGGCCAAGTGAGGTTTTAATGGATACTGACCTTGCCAGCCTTCCTACTGTGTCTTAGTGGCTGACCTTGGGCAAGTCTTTCCTTCCAATGCCTCAGTTCCCCATCTGTCAAATGGGGTGATAATATTGAGCTACCTCATGGGATGTCGTGAGGCATTACAGATCAGAACTGATGACTCCTTTGGGGTTGCCTGTGGAGGATGCCTCGACATTTTTTACCCTTACTGAGCTGTTTCCAGGCTTGGAAGTACTTAGTGACCTTGGCAAGTTTCTGTCCCCCACCCCTCATCAAAGCTGCTAGTTGAGATGTTGACAATGTTTTGTGAATGTTGGAGTCTCGATAGTTCTGACTGACTTGGGATGGTAGGAGGGTAGGACTAGGGTGTGTGTCTTGCATTCATGAAGAGGCTGTTTGAAACCCAAGAGTCTTTGGTTAGTGAATCATGAAGCAGGAATGTTTACTGCATGTCTTTCTCTGTAGGTTGGGTTAAGGTCCTGTTCCTATGGACTTATAACCACTACTGAGTGTCTCATGAGCAAAGCATTTTGTTGTTGTATTTTCCAGACTGATCCCAGGACAGTGAGATCACTGCTCTTCCATGCTCCTAATCCTCTGCTGTTCACATAAAACAGATGGTTTTCAGTCAACATAACCTGCCATTGGACACCAAAAAAGAGCTACTTTGGAATTTTTTTTTTTTTTGAAACAGGTGTTAACATTTTAAATTGAGCATTGGTACTCAAAGGCTTCATCCAGTTCACTGTGTGTGGAATCTGTCACCTCTTTCCCAGTGTCCACAGTCCAAATCTGATTGAGGGCATCTTGGACACTTGTTTGCACACTTATGGGTTCAAGAGCCTTACCCTTTCGTCTCATTTAGGGGTAAGGCAGCCAGCCCGTAGCTCTTCCCAACAGGGCTCTTTGCTGTCCCCCTCCTTGACTCTGGATTGGTGACCCATGAAAAGCACAAGGTCCTGGTATCCTGGAGGCCCACACTCTGGTTCTGTTCCGTGTTCTCTGCTCCTAACAGGGGTCCTGGGCACGGGTAGTAACAAGCAGTTGCCTTGCCCGGCCTGCTGGCTGTGTTCCCACTTTCTCACAGGATGAGCTTCCAGAGACCCTAGAGACCGGGTTTCCTCAGCAGTGTGCCATTCTGAGTAGGAAGCAGGTCATACCTTGTTGCTAGGTGTCTGAATAGAAATGAGACATTGAATTGTAAATGGACTTTTGGTTGTGGGGGAGTTTTGGTTGTTTCTTGGTTTTATTTCAGCCAAACTTTTCTGCTTTTGATTTCTTTAAAATATAAATGGTCTATATATATATATGTATGTTTGCATTTTAAGTGTAAATGGTTTAAAAACACATTTATGTCTTTTTACAACTGACATTCAATTCAGACGCCATTCTTTCCCTCCCCCGTTTCCCCCATTTTCATACTCTTGTATTGGTTCTAATAAACGGTTGCTTTTCAAATACGGATCTTGAGTGGTGGTTTCAAGATCTGGGTCGTCTGTACTCCTTTTCAGTTTGGGTTCTGGAGTGTTCGCCAATAGTCATATATTTTTGCTGTCGTCTATTTTCTCGGTGCTGAGCATCAAACCCAGGGCCTTGTGTGTGCTAAGTAATCACCCACTCATGGAGCTGAGCCCCAACCCATCTGTACATCTGGGTACATTCTTTTTCTGAAGCTTTATAAAAGAGAACTTTCCTTAAGGGTTTGTTGGTTCTGCAAACAACCACCAGGTGGCGCCAACCTTGAAGACCATGCTGTGACCCTGACTCCATTTATCTGTTCTCTTCAGAGCCCAGGGTGCTCTGTGGGTTTGTTCTTCACTGAAGCACACCAAGCACAGTCTAAGGTTTACAAAACCCAGTATGGTTTTGCTGTAACTGTCTCATCTTTGGTTTGCTTCACAGAGGCCAAAGAAACTCGTGTCCTAAGGATTAACACGGGTGAACCAGAAATGGGGTCGCAGTAGTGAATTAGGTCAGGAGAGGAAAGTGAGGTTATCTAGGGTTTATTGGGCAACATAAGTGATGTGGCCCTGAACCTGGTGGGGCAGGGCAGAAACTTGCAGGGCTAAGTGATGATGGACAGACCCTGGAGCAGCCCTGATTGCTACCAGCTTGTCTTTGCAGTTGCTCATGCTTGTTTTCCTCTCTGGCTGCTGAGTTATAGGGTCTCTGCAGTCTAATCTCGTGAAAGTCTTATGAAGACATCTGTAGGTTGGCTGGCTTAATGGTCCATGACCCCATAAACAGGGTACAGGAGAGCCATTTGGTCCACCTCAGAGATGGGCCTTTCTGGATATTATTTATTTCCGACTTCTGAGGATTGGATCTGCTTCCTTCCTTTTCTAGTTGTCTTTTCCCATGGGCAGTTTGTCTGCCTTGGGCCCGTTGAGCCTCAGGACTAACTCTGGGGCTGGAGGGGGTTTGATCCTCTACTCCCACCCTTAGACAACTATCTTGGTGTATGTCTCCCCTCAGTAAGGGAAGGGGTTTGTCTGCTTGGCACTCAGTTTAGATGAGTTCTGTGTTGCCATAACTCATCCCCTTGTAAACTTTCAGTTTTTTGAAAAAGTCCAGAGGTCACCGAGCTAACGAAATGGATGTAGTGCTGGGAGCTGGAGGCAAGTGGAGGCTCACTGTGGGGGTCCGTGCTCTCCTGGCTCACTGTGGGGGTCCGTGCTCTCCTGGCTCACTGTGGGGGGTCCATGGTTTCCTGGCTTGTTGAGCATATAGCTCTGCACTGCCCTGCTGGAGCCAGCCCCAGGCTCTCCCTGCTTTTTGGAAGGAAGTGTAAGCTGAACCAGGTGTTCACAGTAGTCAGAGCTGACCCTGAACAGGGAAGCCATGCCAGAGCTGCTGCCCAAGCCTGGAGTGACCTGTGTGTTTGCTTGAGAGGAATGTGTGACACTGAAGTCCCTGGAAGAGATCTGGAGGAAATCCACTCCATAAGCTGACTTCCCCGTATATGGTGTTTAAAAAGATCTTTAAAAAAACCATGGTGGGGCTGGAGAAATGGCTCAGAGGTTAAGAGCACTGACTGCTCTTCCAGAGGTCCTGAGTTCAATTCCCAGCAACCACATGGTGGCCCACAGCCATCTATAGTGAGACCTGGCGCCCCCTTCTGGCATGCGGGCACACATGGAAGGAATGTTGTAAACATAGTAAATAAATAAATCTTTAAAAAAAAAAAAACCATGGTGGCACTCTTTTAACTCCAGCACTCAGGCAGAGGCAGGTGGATCTCTTAGTTCCAAGCCAGCCTTCACAGAGACCCTATCGGAAGGGGGGGAAAAGAGACAAGGTGAAGGCTGGGGTCAGAGTGTAGGCATGTGGCATAGGCGTTGTGTGGCTCAGGGTGTGTCAGGTGGAAGGCTCATCTGGGTAGTTCCCCTTTGCATACTGAATTGTGTCTCTTTCCTTTTCTCCTGTTTCCGATGTCTCCACCCCTCCCAATCCCAAAGCGACCTTAATTTGGATATTTCATTTCAGCCCATCAAATTATCTTTCTTGCAACAATCTGGGACTCTTTACAAGGTCGTTCTGGTCCATGCTGTGATTGGAAGCAGGTGCATGTCTTTCTGTGCGAGACTAGGAGTGCCCACTAGCCGCCAGCTCCATCACCAAGGTCTTGTTCGATATCATTTGGTTATAAGCCAGGGAAGAAAAGATGCTGATAATTTTAATTGGGGGCTGCTGAGACGAAAGGTTTGGATTATTACTTCACCCTTTCCTCCTGCTGCCCCTTGTGCCTTTGGAGAGGGAAGGAAGTATGTAGGGAGCCTTGGGAGCAGGTGAACAAGGACTTCCTCCACACTGCAGCACCTCCAGAGGCAGCCTGCCTCCCTGCCCCCTGCCCAATAATTATCAGCTTCCTATCCTTTCATGGTGGGAGCCAGGGATGCCCAGTTCCTAGGGATCTGGGCCTGGCTGTCCTTGCTCTAGCTTCTGCCTCGCTGCCTGTGTAGGAAGCTGGAGATGGAGAGAGTGACTGTGCCCTGCTGTGGAGCTGCGGCTACAGCCTTGTTACACAGTAGTCTTGCTCGAGAGCTTCTTTCTTCCCTCTTCACCTCTTCCTCCTTATGGCCCTTTCTTGGTTCCTGATTGTTCTTTTTCCTTTCTGTGTCAGAGAACTAATAAAGGGGATTAAGAAAAAGGGATCCAAGGAGGAAGAACCTTCCTTTCTTTTTCAGAGTTCTAGTGAAGGGGAAGTTGCTTCTGGGAATCAGAGTCTCCATCTCCATCTCTCCTCATTAGCAGTGGTGTGTAAAACAGGTGTTCCTGGGACCGCGTGTGCCTCAGCCAAGCATGCACCCCACCCCAAATAATGATCACTTTAAAATAATTATTTAACCTGGGCAGTGGTGGCATACACCTTTAATCCCAGCACTCGGGAGGCAGAGGCAGGCTGATCTCTGTGAGTTCGAGGCCAGCCTGGTCTATAGCGTGAGTTCCAACACAGAGAAACCGTGTTTACAAAGACAGAAAGCAAGTGTTCTTAATCACTGATGCATTTCTCCAGTCTGATAGTGGCCACTTTTAAGAATTTCATAACCCGGGGGCTGGAGAGATGGTTCAGAGGTTAAGAGCATTGCCTGTTCTTCCAAAGGTCCTAAGTTCAATTCCCAGCAACCACATGTGCTCACAACCATCTGTAATGAGATCTGGTGCCCTCTTCTGGCCTGCAGGCATACACGCAGACAGAATATTGTTTACATAATAAATAAATATAAAAAAGAATTTCATAACCTTTGTGGTGTTGATGCCACCTCAGGGCAGGGGTTGCCATGAGATGAAGTTTTTGGACTCTGCAGACAGCAGGATTTGAGGTGGGTCTCACTGTGCCTAGGGCGGATCTGTATCCCTTTTCTTCGGCCTTAGCCTCCTGAAGCTGCGAATACAGACATGTACCATCGTGCCTAGTTTCGTTCTGAAATACTTGTTCCGTTTATCATACACATAAAAATGTCCCATTCATCAGCCGTGGGGAGCATGTAGGAACTGGGCGGGGTTCAAGCTCACTATATAGGCAAGAGTGATCTCTACCTCCCAAGTGCTGGAATTCTCGGTGTGTACCACTGTACCTGGTTCCATGCAAACTAGGCAAAAGCAAGTCCTCTAACTCTGTGCCCCACCCCGCCCTTCACTTCTCAAACCTCAAGCTGGATGAGTCTGGGGTGTGGATTAAAGAGCTGGGTTGAGGGAGGGAAACTGGTGGGTATGTAAAATAAATGAAAAAAATAAAAAAAAAAAGGAAAAAACAAAAAGCTGGATTAGTGTAGTTTGGGGACCAAAGTAGAAGCCTGGGGAGGAGGAGAGAGAAGCAGATTTACGGATTATCCCTGTGAAAATTAGCAGATGAATAAAAGGGGAAAGACAGAGGTGAGAAACTTAGTGGTGTGTGTCAAACAGATTCAAGGGCTGAGGAAACTCATGGAAGATGCATGCCTGGGCTTCCATGGCTTTACCCTCTGCCTCCAGATAGCACCCTCCCTACAAACAGCAGGCTAGACTCACCTCCAGAGAGCTGCTAGTGGTGAGTGACTCAGCATTTACCCTGCTGTGTTCTGAGATAGGACAGGGTTCCCCTCAGCTCCATGAGCTCCCTAGAAACCTGAAGAATGCATGGGTAATTTTAGGACCCTGTGCATCTTTAATGGGTTTAATTTGTACCTTCTGATCCTTTCAACCTCCAGGCCTGCTTTAGGTATCCCAGAAAGGGAATAAGGAGAGGGGCAAGTACTTGGCCCTTCAAGTGGCCACAGGTAAGGATACCTAGTCCTTAGTAGTTGGGGTTATTCCCAACAACTCTGGGTCCCTCACAAGGGAATGGAGCATCTGGGTATGGGTGAGTTGGAGGAAGGGTTCATTTGAAAATGTTTGTGCTATTTGATTACTTAAGACCCCACCTTGTCAGGTTGCCATTTAGTGGACATGGCTGGGAGGCAGTTTCCTGGGAAGCGGAAAGCAGCACGAGAGCTGCAGGTCATTTATGAAAATGAGCGAACAGTGCTTGGCTTGCTGTTTGGGAGGGCTTCTCTCCCAGCCAAGTTCAGCTCAGCTCCATAATGCAGACCCTCAGATCCTCTGTTCTGAGAGAGGCCTGGGAGGAAAGAGAAAACTGGGGATGTGGCTCAATTGGTATAATACTTGCCCCAACAAGTACAAGGCCCTGGGTTTGGTCCCCAATGCCACATAACATTAACTGTGGCACCCAGAAGCAGGAAACTGTGAGCAGGAGGCCTTAGAGGCAGCACCGTCTGGAAGGACAGCAAGCTTGTGAGGAGTCCGGGCACACACAATGGCAGGATAGGCGGATTGAGAGAATGGGCAATAGAAACAGGTGACCTCGCCAGGCGGTGGTGGCGCACGCCTTTAATCCCAGCACTTGGGAGGCAGAGGTAGGCGGATCTCTGTGAGTTCGAGACCAGCCTGGTCTACAAGAGCTAGTTCCAGGACAGGCTCCAAAACCACAGAGAAACCCTGTCTCGAAAAAAGCAAAAAAAAAAAACAAAAAAAAAAAAAAGAAACAGGTGACCTCTTCTGTCAGCCCCCAACCCCTCAACAGCTTAGGCCCTGAGCAGGACAAATACGTGTTGAGGTTGGGCTAAGTGGCAGAATCATTCAGCACTGAGGCTAGGCTGTGCCCCAGCACCAATGAGACACGGATGTGTTGGCTTTGCTGTTGCAGGGTTGTATGACACCACCAGCTTCTCGGTTTCCTGGGGGCTCAGCCTAAGTGCTGGGTCATGCTTTCATTGTCCCCAGGGTGCTTTATTTATTTATTTATTTTTGGGTTTTTCAAGACAGGGTTTCTCTGTAGCTTTTGGAACCTGTCCTGGAACTAGCTCTGTAGACCAGGCTAGCCTTGAACTCACAGAGATTCGCCTGCCTCTGCCTCCAGAGTGCTGGGATTAAAGGCGTGCACCACCACTGCCTGGCTACTTTATTTTTTTAAAAAAAGATTTATTTATTGTACGTATAAGTGTGAGTGCTCTATCTGCATGTACACTTTCATGCCAGAATAGAGCATCAGATCCCACTAGAAATGGTTGTGAGCTACCATGTGGTTACTGGGAATTGAACTCAGGACCTCTGGAAGAGCAGCCAGTGCTCTTAACCACTGAGCCATCTCTCTAGTCTGCTTTATTATTTTTATTATAACCAGAATCTAAAAACTAACAAAAGGAAAAATCTTAATTTTTTTTTTTCAAGACAGGGTTTCTCTGTAGCTTTGGAGCCTGTCCTGGAACTTGCTCTGTAGATCAGGCTGGCCTCAAGCTCACAGAGATCTGCCTGCCTCTGTCTCCCAAGTGCTGGGATTAAAGGCGTGCACCACTACTGCTCAGCCCAATCCCATAATCCTATCATGACAATATATTACACATCATTTCTGTACTTGACCTTGTTTTTTGTTCATAGGAGAAAAATCCCTATTTTTACATTGTGGATAGATGTCTGTTTTGTGTTTGTTTTTTTTTCCCACATGACATTCAGAATAGTTCTTGAGGCTAAAGAGATGTCCCGGTTAAGAGAACCCTGTTTAGTCCCCAGCACCCACAGCTGCCTGTAATGCCCTTTCCAGGGGATCTGATGACTTCTGCATTCTGAGAGAACCAGGCAAACATTAATACAAATTTTTTTTTTTCTTTTTCGAGACAGGGTTTCTCTGTGGTTTTTGGAGCCTGTCCTGGAACTAGCTCTGTAGACCAGGCTGGTCTCGAACTCATAGAGATCCGCCTGCCTCTGCCTCCCGAGTGCTGGGATTAAAGGCGTGCACCACCACCGCCCGGCTAATACAAAAAAATTTTAACAGTTACTTTTTTTTTTTTTTTTGGTTTGTTTGTGAGGAGGGGGAGAGTGTTTCTAGACAGGGTCTCACTATGTAGCTCTGGCTGCACTGGAACTCAGTATATAAAACAGGCTAGTTCTGAGTTCATATTATCCTGTCTCTGCCTCCCGAGTGCTGAGACTAAGGTGTTTTAAAAAGTTTTTTAGGGAGCTGGAGAGATGGCTCAGTGGTTAAGAGCATTGCCTGCTCTTCCAAAGGTCCTGAGTTCAATTCCCAGCAACCACATGGTGGCTCACAACCA